>NW_027206513.1:0-60000 GCF_024711535.1 Dipodomys merriami | reverse complement strand
TTGAAGTCCAGACCTGGGAAGTCTCAGTTCTCTTTTTACTCAAGGCTAGTGCTGTACCACTTTTAGCCATAGCTCCACTTCTGGTTTTTTGGTGATTAATTGGAGATAAGAGTCTCATGAACTTTCCTGCCCTGTCTGGCTTTGAACTGTGATCATCAGATCTCAGCCTCCTGAGTAGCTAGGATTATAGGCGTGGGCCACCAGTGCCCAGCACATGTGAGTTTCAACATGTCAGTTTGCTTTTAATTCTTTTGGATTTTACATATGTATAATTATATTGTCTGACAGTTTTACTATTTTTCACTACCCATTTGTTATTCTTATGCATTCTGTGTCTTGTTTTTGACTGCAATATATAGGATGGTGTAGAATAGGTAACAGTGGGCTTGGTGTAAAGACTAGGATATCAACCCGTGGTAAAGTGTTTGCCTAGTATGTTAGAGGCCTTTGGTTCCATCCCTAATTTGGAGTGAGTTAGGAAATAATAAGTGAACAAATAAGACTAATCATACATTGGATTGGTAAAAAATAGACTTCTTTTATTGAGTGAATTGAATTCTCTTCTGTCCTTAGATTGCTAAGAGTTGTTCTAACTAATATGTAAATTTTACCAGTGATTTTTTTGTTTGTTTTTTTTTAATTGTGAAAATACCGTACAGAGGGGCTACAATTACATGGGCAAGATAATGAGTACATTTCTTATCAAGCATTGTTGCCTCCTCCTTTGTTTCCCCTTCCCATCCCTTCCCATCTCTCCCTCCCCCCACCAAAGTTGTAAAGTTTGTTTTTCGACATAATGACTTGTACATCTCATTGTTGCAATGGGTCCACCTGTATCCCTATTTAAACAATTTGTTTTTGCCCTTCCCCTCCACAAATTATACCAACATCAAATACAGTGAGAGCAAGGGTTATACCATGGGGGAAGGACATAGAAAGCAGCAACAAAGGATTCATCTTATAAATATGTTAGAAAAAAATTGCATGAAAGAAAAAATATTTGAATGCTTATCTTGGGGTTCATTTCACCTAACATCAACCAGTGATTTTTTTTTTGTTATTATCTGTTGACATGATTGATCTCCTTTATTCTGAAATATATTGATTGTTTTTCATGTTAATCCAAGCAATTTGTGACTGGAGCAAACCTGTCTAACTTATGATTTATTATCTTTTTTACACATCACTGGGCGTAATTAGTTAATAGCTTTATTTAGGTTTTTGGCACCTACATTCATGAGAGATGGGTCTATAATTGTTTTTCCTGCTATTATAAGATGTCATTAGGATATTTTAATGGCAGGAAAAATAATTGCCTAATAACTAAGTCTTTTCCCTTCTTATAATTAATATCCCACTTTAGGTGAGCAAGTTTGAACATATCAAATTATATTCTTGTCCTCTTCTTTCCCTCCCTGCCCCTTTCTCTAACAAGCCTCTTACAACACCTCTACCCTTACTGCAGTTTTTCTCCCTCTTCAAGTTTTGATATCAAGATCTAGAATGATTTTAATAGTTTGTAAACATTTGGAAATGGTATGTGATTACCAGGCAGCAACTGGGGTTCACCTAGGGGGAAAAAGTGCTACTTTTAATTTCATTTGTATGTATAGGGGGTAGGATTACTAGGTTAGTTCAGTGGGAAGTTAGACCCAGGTTGGATGGATATGATTTCAGTTGCCTTTAGCAGAGTTTCCTCTGACTTAAATCACACATGTGGGCTCATTAATAATGGCTCAACTTTCAGATTGATTTGCCTGTAGATTATTAGCTGGTTGCACAAATAGTTCTTAAAAAAAAAAAAAAGGCACCTCAAAAGGTAGTGAGCTGCAAACAAAGGTATGAGGAAGGGGCTCTTTCTGGCTGGGGCGGGAGGCCAGATGGCTATGTGCCAAACTTCCAGAGGAAAAGGCCAAGGAGCTCTTAAAAACAAGGGAACTGGGTAGAATGGGAGAAGCAGTTTGCTAGCAGGGTCCAAGTTCAAAAGGAGTCTGGTGGTGCTGATAGATGGCTGGGGCCCCCTTTGACCTCCTGAGCACATGCCTTCTCTCCTTCATTTTGGAAGGAACCTATACCTAGATGCCAGGTTATGTGGTTGTCACTGTCTGGGCAGGACACACAACTCACACTCAGGGCTGTTGATCCCTGATTTCTTTCTTTCTTTCTTTCTTTCTTTTTTTTTTGGTTGGTCATGGTGCTTGAACTCTGGGCCTGGGCGCTGTCCCTCAGTTCTTCAGCTCAAGACAAGTGCTCTACCACTTAAACCACAGCGCCAATTCCAGTTTTCTGGTGATTAATTGGAGAGTCTCATGGACTTTCCTGCCGGGGCTAGCTTTGAACTTCAATCCTCAGATCTCAGCCTCCTGAGTAGCTAGGATTACAGGCGTGAGCCACCAACGCCCAGAGAGCCCTGATTTTTTGTTGGACTCTCTACCTGTCTGGCTATGTTCTCCAGGATGCATTCGATCTAAAGTGACTCATGAGATCAGTTCAGAAACTTTTCAAAGAACCTATCCTTTGACCTCCTAGCCCAAGGACATGCAGAAAGATGAACTTAAATGTATGTATGTATGTATGTACACACACACACACTTCCATATGGCAGAGAAAGATGCAATTTAAGATCCTATGAAGGATTGGGATTGTATATACATTTGTCTAATGAAATATTATGAGGTCATTTAATGTTTTGAAAAAAATACTTTTTTCTTTTTTTTAGGCTAAGAGTTTGGCTCAGTGATAGAGTGCCTAGCATGTGTGGGCCCTGTGTTCAACTCCCAAACGCCCAGCACCACAAAAGAACCTTTAATCCCCAGAATTTTTTCCCCCAACAGGCTCTCACTATATAGCCCAGGTTAGTTTCAAATTCAACTTTATAGTCCAGCAGGCCTTGCCCTCACAATCCTCCAGACTCAGCTTCTTAAGTGCTAAGATTATAGGCATATACCACCATGCCCAGCCCAAGACTACAAGTGTTCTATATCCTCCCTTCCACTTTTGTTACCAGTATTAGGGGGAAAAAAATCATGTAAAAATTAGTGAGATATAAAAAAAATAAGAAAATAGGGCAAAAAAGGATAGTTAATGATCTTAAAGATATATATATATATATATATATATATATATATAAATAAATAATATATATTATTAAGGTGTGGTAATACTATTATTTTGCACTTAAAAAAAAAGTCTTCTAGCTGGGCATCAGTGGCTCATGCCTATAATCCTAGCTACTCAGGAGTTTCTAAAGATTGTGGTTCAAAGCCACCTGGGCAAGAAAATCTATGAAACTTGTATCTCCAGTTAACCACCAAAAAGCAAAAAGTAGAGCTGTGGCTCAAGTGTGGTAGAGCATCATCCTCAAGCAAAAAAACAAGCTCAGAGACAACACTCACATCCTGAGTTCAAGCTTAGAACCAATACACACAGATCAACACACAGACACACACACACACACTTCTTAAAGGAGACTGGACTGATGTAGTTGTTCATACCTATGATGCTATCTACTCAAGGGTCTGATATCAAGAAGATCATGGTTTAAAGCAAGCAATTTTTTTTCCAGTCCTGGGGCTTGATCTCAGGGCCTGGGCACTGTCCCTGAGCTTCTTTTCCTCAAGGCTAGCACTATCCTATTTGAACCACAGTGCTACTTCCATCATTTTCTGTTTATCTGGTACTGAGGAATAAAACCCAGGGTTTCATGCATGCTAGACAAGCCATCTACCACTAAGCCACATTCCCAGCCTGCCTGGGCAAATTTTCAACCAATAGCTGAGCATGGTGGCATTGCCTGTCATTCCAGCTTTGTATAAAGTGTTAGAACATGGAGGTCCTGGCTGTCCCAGGCAAAAAGTTATACTCTATTGAAAAAACAACAAAAGCAAAATGGGCTAGGAGTATGGATCAAGCTGTAGAGTGCCTGTATAGCAATTATAATGCCTCAGTTCAAACCCCAGCACTAGAAAAAAATATTTTTGAGGCACGCTGAATATTAAATATCTGTAGTTACAGATGTTTACAGATCAACCCTGGGCTCTGCTTCAAAATAAGTTAGTGAAGTGAGTGGGAGTAAAGAGGAAACAAGATTGGCCAGGATAAGTTGTTAATTATTTAAGTTAGATGAGGATGTAATTATGTTATTACCTCTGCTTTTATATGTGCTTGATATTTTCCATAATAAACAGTTAAAATGCCTAAAGACTCCTGATGAAACAAAGAATGGAAAACACCTGTCCCCAGGATGAGCGACTAGTGTTAGAGTTCCTATCATCTCTTTGTCAAGCTTCAGCCACAAGGTACTGGGATTACAAGGCTATTTGAAGCAAAAGGCTCGACTTTATCACCCTCCTTGAGTATAACACTGGGTGGGCATAGCTTCTCTGGGCCTTAGTGAAGATTGAGATCTATGGTAAGGAGATCTAGAGGCAGCTCCTGGGCTTCTCCTAGCAACTTGTACTGCAAGTTGATGGCTGGAGAGAGGCAAACTGTGATCGGGCCATCTATGTGGGTTTTATGTGAAGTGACAACTGAAATGTGAGCTTTTTTTTTTTTTGTCTTGAGATAGGGTCTTCTTATGCTCCCCAGGTTAGTACAAAACTCCTTGGGCTCAAGCAATCCTCCTATACCAGCCTCTATTTAGCTGGGACTGCTGAGCTAGTCTGAAGGGAGCTCTCTATACTTTTGACTGCACCTGATTAGAAAGAAATGGTTTTGTTTGTATCTCCATCATTCTAGTGTTTATATATATATATATATATATATATATATGTATATATAAAATTTCAGTAATATATGTTATAAAATGCAACTTTTAAATATAATTTTGTTATTATTAGGGTGTTGTATAGAGGGATTACCATTTCATAAGTCAAGTAATGAATACATTTCTTTTTTTGGACAGTGTCACCCTTACTTTGCTTTCTCCCAGTTTCCCGCTCTGATCCCTGCCCAGTTACATGGGTCATCTTCAAGAAACACAATTTTCTTTTTCAGTTGGTCGTTGGGCTTGAACTCTGGGCCTGAGCGCTGTCCCTGGGCTCTTCAGCTCAAGGCAAGCGCTCTACCACTTGAGCCACAGCACCACTTCCAATTTTCAAGTGGTTTATTGGAGATAAGAGTCTCAAGGACTTTCCTGCCCAGGCTGGCTTTGAACTGATCCTCCTATCTCAGCCTCCTGAGTAGCTAGGATTACAGGCGTGAGCCACCAGCACCTGGCAAGAAATATAATTTTTAAAGAAAGATGAAATAACCACATTTACATATTTTACTAATATAGTCAAGTATCAGTGGCTCATGTCTGTAATCCTAGCTTCTTAGGAGGTTGATATCTGAGGATTGTTCAAAGCCAGCCCAGCAAGAAGAGTCTGTGAGACTCTTAGCTCCAATTAACCAGTAAAAAGCCAGAAGTAGAGGTATGGTTCAAGTGATAGAGCGCCAGCCTTGAATGGAAAAAGCCAAGTGAGAGCATGAATCCCTGATTCAAGCCCTAGTACTGGTACTACTAAATAAATACCTTGCAAATAGTTTCTACTGCATACTATCTCTAGCACAAAGTCCGAACTTACTAGGCACAAAATGTACTGACAGTGAGAGTCTTTTTTTTTTTTGGGGGGGGGGTCCAGTCATAGAGCCTGAACTCTGGGCCTGGGTGCTGTCCCTCAGCTCTTCAGCTCAAGGCTAGTGCTCTACCACTTGAGCCACAGCACCACTTCCGGCTTTTTTCTTTTGCTTATGTGGTGCTGACGAATCGAACCCAGGGCCTCATGCATGCAAGGCAAGCGCTCTACCACTGAGCCACCTTCCTAGCCCCAGTGAGAGTCATTTTTAATGACAGTGGCCAGCCACTATCACCCTTGACTAGCTAGTTATTGTACTTCCTTCAGACTTTGGTTGATCAAGTCTGGTCTACAACGTGCCATTTCCTTTGTGTGGGTTAATGTTAAGCCATTGTGTGTTTGGTGAGGGTTTATTTAGCTTAGAATGCAGAGCACAACTCAAGTGCATTCCCTCTCACTTGACTAGAGAGTGAATAAGAGAGAATGAGAGTGGGGACAGGCAGCCCTGGACATGGGCCACTGTCTGTGTGTGTGCAAACAAAAGTGAAACTTATTTATTTTGGCTTAGAAAGTGAATGTAAACAAAGTCTGCTCTGACAGGTTTCAGGTGGACTGAGGCCCTGCTGTCTGTGTGGTGCCCTGCTGTTATGTGTGTTTTGCTCAGCCTGGTCTGCTTGGGTCTCTAGGAGTCTTTTTCTACATTTCCATTGTGTTTTTGGCTATTGAACTACAGTGTTGGGAGTTTCCTTTTTTCTTTTCCCTAGGGTTGTCTTCTGTCAATTTCTCTCTCACTTTTTTTTCCTGCTTTACTCCGTTGTTTTCCCTTTGCCATTTCTTTCTTTTTAAAAAGCATGCCTAGATGGGCACTGGTGGCTCGTGCTAGCTACTCAGGAGGCTAAGATCATGGTTCAAAGCCAACCAGGGCAGAGTCCATGAGACTCTTGTCTCCAGTTAACCACCAAAAGGCCGGAAGTGGAGATGTAGATCAAGTAGTAGAGCACCAGCCTTGAATGGAAAAAAGTAATGGAAAGTACTCAGGACCTGAGTTTAAGCCCCAGTACTGGCACTAACAACAACAACAACAACAAAAACAAAACCCCATAAAAGCATGCCTAGCTACAGTGCCACTGTTTTCATTGGCAATATCTATCAATCACCTATTTATTAGTATCCACTATATAGATTCACCTCATACAAGATACTGAGGAATGGAGAACTTACTGAACAGGATTTCAGGTGAGAATGTAAACCCAGGTTCCTGTTAGAAAGAGATTTGGAAGTTTCTATCAAACTTGCCACCATAGGAACCTTTTGGCCCAGTAACTCCAATAAAATTGATGGATACATGTACATGAGTTGGTTTGGTTTGGTTTGGTTGTGGGGCTTGAACTCTGGGTCTGGGCGCTGACCCTCACCTCTTCAGCTCAAGGTCAGTGCTCTACTACTTGAGCCACAGGGCCACTTCTGCTTTTCTGGTGGTTTATTGGAGATAACAGTCTCATGGACTTTCCTGCCTGGGCTGGCTTTGAACCGTGATCTTCAGATCTCAGTCTCCTGAGTAGTTAGGATTACAAGCGTGAGCCATCATGTCCTGCAGTACATGAGTTTTTATTGAAGCATTATTTGTAGTAGAAAAAGGATTGGTACTGGGCTGGGAAGGTGGTTCAGTGGTAGAGCACTTGCCTAGCATACAGGAAGCCCTGGGTTCCATTCCTCAATACCACATACACAGAAAAAGGATTGGTAACCATTCATATGTACGTTGGCAGGAGGGAGGGGTTAGCCCATTCTGGCATTTCTACCATAACACTTCACAGGCCTCTGCCTGTCACATGGTTGAGGGCTCAAAATGCAAGGGATAAGCAAGCAGGTATATGTCAAATGTTGTTGTTGTTGTGATTATTTGTTTCTGTGCCCGTGTTATGGCTTAAACTCAGGGTCTGGGTACTTAACTTTTTTGCTCAAGGCTGGCGCTCTGCCACTTAAGCCACTTCCAGCTCTTTTTTTGGTGGTTAATTGGAGATAAGAGTCTCATGGGCTGTCCTGCCTGGGCTGGCTTCAAAGCTTGATTCTCACCTCATAGCCACAACTAGAAGTGTAGCTCAAATGGTAGAGTACAGCCAGGAGCCAAGAAGCTAAGCAAGAGTACAAGACCCTGACTTCTAACCCTTAGTACCAACAATTAAAAAAAAAAAAAAAGCCATGTGCTGGTTGCTCAGATCTGTAATCCTAGATACTGAGAAGGCTGAGTGAGATCTGACAGGATCACCCATCAAGGCCAGCCTGGGCAGGAAAGTCCCTAAGACACTTTTTGTTGTTGTTGTTGTTGGCTGTGGGAGCTGAACTCTGGGCCTGGGCGCTGTCCCTCAGCTCTTCAGCTCAAGGCTAGCACCCTAGTACTTGAGCCACAGCACCACTTCCGGCCTTTTTCTGCTTATGTGGTGCTGAGGAATTGAACCCAGGGCCTCATGCATGAAAAGGCAAGCACTCTACTATGAGCCAACTTCCCAGCCCATGAGCCAACTTCCCAGCCCCCTGAGACTCTTATCTCCAATTAACCACCAAAAAGCTGGAAGTAGAGCTGTGAGCTGTGGTTCAAGTGGTGGCATGTCAGCCTTGAGTGTAAAAGCTAAGAGACAAGCTCCAGGACTGGCACTTCCACAGAGACAGAGTACACAGAGAGTATAAAATGTATTAAATAAAAGGGAAAAACACAGTAGTTGCTCCTTGTATGGTTTGTAACTTTTTGCTTTATACACACTATGAATCACTCTCTCAATAAATTTAGGTCTGAGTCAACCTCTTGAGTGGCTGCAAGTTCAGTATGATAAATGTTGTAGGATCCCTCCTGGGCACAGAATGCACACTGGCTGGGTGTTTGCTGAGTATTAGAGTTACTTCCTCTGTATAAAAGAAAGGGCTGAGTCCAAGGTCTTATGCATTGTACATTTGCACACATAATGCCATATTCCTAATAGCAGTGATGTGTTCTCCCGAAGCCCATTTTTAATCTAGGAACTCTTGGCTAATATGATAGAAGTGGAGGGACACAGATCATTATTCCAAGCCAGCCTGGGCAGGACAATCCATGAGACTCTTTATCACCAATTAATCACCAAAAAGCTGAAAGTGGGGGTGGGGAAGGTGGCTCAGTGGTAGAATGCTCGCCTCACACGCATGGGGCTCTGGGTTCGATTCCTCAATACCACATCAACAGGAAAAGCCACAAGTGGCGCTGTGGCTCAAGTGGTAGAGTGCTAGCCTTGAGCTGAAGAGCTGAGGGACAGCGCCCAGGCCCAGAGTTCAAGCCCCAGGACTGGCAAAATCAATCAACCAACCAATCAATCAATCAATCAAAAAGCTTAAAGTGGAACTATGGCTTAAGTGGTAGAGCTCCAGCCTTGAATGAAAAAGCTAAAGAACAGCCCCTAGGCCTCAGTTCAAGCTACACACACACACACACACACACACACACACACACACACACACACACACACACACACACACACACACACACACACACACACACACACACACACACACACCTATGTGCGCACACATGCCAGATTTGTTATAGATCCCCAATTTGCTGGAATTTATTTCTAACTTTTTCCATTGTTTGCTCTAGTACCTTACTGTTACATGCACTGTTGTCTTAATATTTTAGTTTATATTAAATTAAAAGTTTACATTAAATTTAGTTTATATTAAATATTTACTTTATATTAAATTAAAAGATCCAAGCATGGTGGCAAATACTTATAGTTCCAGCTATTTTGGAACCTAGGAGTTTGAGACTAGCTCAGGCAACATAATGAGACCTCCATATCAAAAATACATCATTAATGGGCTGAGTGTGTGGCTCAAGTAGTAAGTTGCTTATCTTTTTTTTGGGGGGGGGGTCCAGTCGTGGGGCCTGAACTCTGGGCCTGGGTGCTGTCCCTCAGCTCTTCAGCTCAAGGCTAGCGCTCTACCACTTGAGCCACAGCGCCACTTCCGGCTTTTTTCTTTTTGCTTATGTGTTGCTGAGGAATTGTACCCAGGGACTCATGCATGCAAGGCAAGTACTCTACCACTGAGCCACCTTCCCAGCCCCAGTAAGTTGCTTATCTTGCAAACAGGGTCCTGCATTCAAATTCCAGTCCTGTCAACAAATTAAATTAAGTGATTAAGGGCTTTCTTAATATTCTTTTTAAATCGTAATCTGTCGGTTTCTAGCCTCTCTAGGCCAGCCCTCTCTACTGTGGATACAGTTTTCCCATGCTCCTTAGTAACTCTCTAACCCCAAGAGGGGCTCACTGAAAGGTGAGAGGGAAAGTGTCTGAAGACCTCTGTGTAGAACCACATCCCCTTCCTGAGCCCCATACCCTGCTGCACCCCCTCCAGATACCGGGAGTTAGAGCCACAGTCTTTAGCAGCCACTGGTAGCTAGGCATGAAAGCCCTCTGGTCTCCTCTCAGGGCACAGGAATGGTCATTCCTCTCCCTGGCACTGTCGACTCCTCTAGGTGGCTCCCAGAAGGGCAGTGGTTTGAGCCATCCTCCTCTCACTGCTCAGATAGCTCTACCTCTGCTATCTTGCAGACTTGGAAACACAGAGTGTTCCCTGGACCTTGAGAGCTGGGGAATGGGCATGGCCTCCCTCCTGGGCCACCACAGCCTCCTGATCTCCTGGCCTTTACCCAAATTGACTCTCCTGACTGACTCTCTGGGAAGAAGGGAGCCTCATAGATGAGCCCTGCTGAGGCTCACAAACGAGTGATGAACCCACTGAGCCTCCCCCGTGTGGAAGGCAGAGGACTGGTCCCACTCTGACTGGCTCCTCTTCTCCCCAGACTCTTACTCGCTTGGACGGGCCACTGTTCTTCCTGCAGGTTGAGATCAGCACTAGTAATAGCCAGCTTAACCCTGCCCAAGTATAAGTGAAGGGAGGAAAATGGAGAGGATTGCCAGGAAATCAGAGTACCCAGCCATCTGTAGATGCAGACTCATGGCCTAAAGCCGTGACATCCAGTCATCGAGGCCTGCACCCATGGGAGATCCTGAGTGCCTTGGGCCAGTCCTGGCAGCCTAGGACTTCGACTTGCTGTGTGACTTAGCAAAGATATCACTGAGGACCCCATCTCAGGTGGTGATCTGATTTGGGGCTTGGTTCTTCCCCCATGAGAGAGGCAGCCAGAGCTGGCGAGTAAGGGCCTCATCAGGGCCCTGGTGGACTTTGAAACCTGGCATCTAGTAACATGTTTCCTTATTGTCTTTGATGGATTGTAAAGAAACTTTTATGGAAGGGAGGAGAATATAGTACTTTGCTAAAATAAGCATGGGACAAGTACGGATTAGGTTTCCTGGGACCCCTGGAGACCTCCTGTTTGGATCTAGACCAGGCTTTGGAGCACCTGGACCCTGGTTAGCAAGATATGAGTGTTACACAGGAGGCAGAGAGGCTGGAACTGGAGCACCCAGGGTGATTTGTGAGTGAGAAAGATGAAGGGTGGCACAGGAAGGGTATAGGGGGATGCAGGCCAGTTCTGCGTCTTCTCACTCATGACCGGTTCCAGAGATGGGGTCCTGCCTGGCAAGTTTCACCTGTAGACAGAAGGGTCCCACCTAGCTACGACTGGACAAAGTCCTGTGGAGAGGGTAGAATTGGTAACCATGTAGCCATCAGGAAATACATAAAAGAAAACAGAACCCATCCCCAGTCCCAGATATGGTTGGATCACACCATATTAAATTGCTGTTTGAGTCAAACATAGTCAAATATTGGCAATTTCATAGGGCTCAGCCAAATCTTAACATTTTTACTATCTTATATCAGTCCTCCCCCGCCTTGTATAAGTACTACTTTGAAGAATGTACAACTTTCAGCTGTAGATGTATTATGTAAATTTCATGCTTTCTTTCTTACCCCACCAGCCAGTTATCCAGTTGAAGGAACAGCAGAAGTAAAATCAAGTCACTCATTAGAATACAATGTTTGGGACGTAGTATTGATTTTATTTATTCATAGATAATAGGAAGAAAAAATTGTTTTTGTTGGTTTGCATGGGCCTAATAAAATTGAGCGTTTTTCTTTTCATTATATTACTAAAAAACTGTAATTTAATACTGTCATTAGCCACCCTGAGTTAGCATCATTTTAGCACTTCTGGCTAAACTATCTCAAGATTCATAATTCTCTTGAACAAGTCAGAGAATTCAAAGTGCAGTGCATGCTTCTATGGTAATTATGAAGGACACAATCCAGGACCAGCCAAGTGAAGAGACCCATGGGGCCCGTCCTTGAAGGGTCCTGGGCATAGAGCTCCCTGACCTCCAGAACTAGGCATATAATAACCTTTTGGACATGAGATGTGCTCACCAACAAGGAAGCTCACCTGAGAAACCTTAGTGTATAGATATCTTATTGGAGTTTCATTACATAGGCATAGTTGATTAAAGCACTGGCCATTTGCTTTTGTATTAAATCCACTTTCATTACTATAGCACATACTTGAGATAAATCAACTTATTAAGAGATAAGAATTATTGTGGCTTAGCTGGCACCGGTGGCTCACACCTGTAATCCTGACTACTCAGGAGGCTGAGATCTGAGGATCGCGGTTGAAAGCCAGCCCTGGCAAGAAAGTCTGTGAAACTCTTATCTCCAATAAACCACCAGGAAACTGGAAGTGGCACTGTAGCTCAAGTGGTAGAGTGCTAGCCTTGAGCTGAAGAGCTGAGGGACAGCGCTCAGGCCCAGAGTTCAAGCTCTACCACCGACCAAAAAAAAAAAAAATTATTTTGGCTTACGTTTTCTAGATTTCAGTCCATGGTTTATTGACCTCATTGCTTTGGGCTGGGGGTCGGGGGGGTGTTGAACATTATGGTAGGAAGGCATGGCTGAGGAATTTCTCCTCATGGTAGCCAGAAAGCAGAAATACAGGAAAAGGTCAGATTCTTAATAGCCTTGCAAAGACCCTCCCCCTCCCCCCCCCCCCATACACACAATTTCCCCCAGTGATCTAACTTTTTCCTACTAGGCTCCACCCTCTTCTCTCCCTTTGTCTCACTTTTATTGGTTTACTTTAGTTATACATTATCACATTACTTTCATTGTATAATTTCATTGATACCTTTCCACACCTGTTTACAATATATTCAAATCTGTGGCATCCCCTCTATCACCCTCTCCCTCCTCCCCTTCTTGCTTTCCAAAGCACTTTCAACAGGTTTCATTGTCCTATTTTCACAGCTGCCAACAATCTGTTCCAACTTATTCAGCCTCCTTCATCCTCCTTGTTAGCCCAACAGCTCCTGCTAGTACCCCTTCTCTTTCTCCTCTCCATCCCCTTATTGATCAACAGTTTTTATTGAGGTTTTTAATGCTATTTTCATATATACTTGAAATGCATGCCAAAATTATTCCCTATCTTACCCTCTATTTTCTTTTTATTTTAGAGTTTCAGTCCAGTCATAAATTATGCCAGTCATATATTCAAGATCTGATTATTTTATTTTATTTTGGGGGGAGAGTTGGTCGTGGGGCCTGAACTCTGGGTCTGGGCACTGTCCCTCAGCTCTTCAGCTCAAGGCTAGTGCTCTAACCAGGTGCCCATGGCTCACGCCTGTAATCCTAGCTATCAGGAAGCTGAGATCTGAGGATCAGGGCTCAAAGCCAGCCCAGGCAGGAAAGGCCGTTTAGATTCTTTATCCCCAATAAACTACTAGAAAACCAGAAGTGGCACTGTGGCATAAGCGGTAGAGCGCTCGCCTTGAGTTGCAGAGCACAAGGACAGCGCCCAAGCCAGAGTTCAAGCCAGACTGGGGGGGGGGGGGGGGATGCTAGTGCTCTACCACTTGAGCCATAGTGCCACTTCCAGCTATTTCTGCTTTTGTGGTGCTGAGGAATGGAACCCAGGGCCTCATGCATGTGAGGCAAGCACTCTACCACCAAGCCACCTTCCTAGCCCCCAGAGTTCAAGCCCCATAACAGACAGACAGACAGACAGAAAGAAAGAAAGAAGAAAGAAAGAGACATGAAGGAAGGAGAAAGGAAAAGAAAGGAAAAGAAAAGAAAAAAGAACAGTGCCCAAATTTCAACCCTTTAGAGGGGATTAGAGTTGGGATTGGGGTTGGGGTGGGGGAGTGAACTTGAACTTGACTGTATACCTATAAGGTGTCTGTTACTGAGGTGACTGCCACTAGAGGGCACCCACGGGCAACAGTTCATTTCCTCCAAAGTGATGTTTCTCCCCTGTGGAGAAGCTGTCAGCTTTTCTGAGCCATTAGTGTGTGTGTGTGTGTGTGTGTGTGTGTGTGTGTGCGCGTGCGTGCGCGTGTATGTGTGTGTGTGTGTGTGTGCGTGCCTGCCTGTGCGTGCATGCGTGCGTGTGTGTGTGTGTGTGTGTGTGTGTATGTGTGTGTGTGTTGGGGCTGTTTTCTGATTTGGGGTTTGAGCAAGACGCTATTCATTGATTCATGTCAAAAGGTACATCACACTCATAGGAGTGGGGCCTGTGACAGCATAGCCAGTGATGCGGGGGGCGGGGGGGGGGGGGAGAGGGGGGAAGGAGAACAGAGGGTTTTGTTGTTCAACTTTAGAGACTCTCATCAGTTTCTCTTTGTTCTCTAATTTCTTATGGGTTTTAATTTGTTTGGTTTGGTTTTTTTGTTTGTGGTACTAAAAGTTGAACCAGTGCCTGGAAGCATGCTAGGCAAGGGCTGCATTACTGAACTACATTCCCAGGATTTTGTTTTGTTTTGTTTTGTTTTGTGCCAGTTCTGGGGCTTGAATTCAGAGCCTGGGCTCTGTCTCTGAGTATTTTCGCTTAAGCTTACCACTCTACTCTACCACCTGAGCCAGAGCTCCATTTCTGGCTTTTTGGTGGTCATAGGAGCTAAGAATCTCATGGACTTTTCTGTCTGGGCTGGCTTCCAGATTTGATCTTCAGATCTCAGTCTCCTGAGTAGCCAGGATTACAAGCATGAGCCACCAGCACCTGGCTCTTTTTTTTTTTTTCCTTTTTAATTGATAAAAGTAAGTTTTACCATCTAGTAGAACAGTATAGAACATCTGCTCTTCAAATGTGATCCTGTGGCCACTTCCGATATTTTTCTTTTTTGGGGGAGGGGGGTCCTGTCGTGGGGCCTGAACTCTGGGCCTAGGCGCTGTCCCTCAGCTCTTCAGCTCAAGGCTAGTGCTCTACCACTTGAGCCACAGCGCCACTTCCGGCTTTTTTCTTTTTGCTTATGTGGTGCTGAGGAATCGAACCCAGGGCCTCAGGCATGCAAGGCACCTTCCCAGCCCCCACTTCCGATATTTCTAGGCCAGCTCGAGCCCTGTGTTGTTTCGTTTCTATGCACTCCATGACACTGTGTCCCACAACTTGTTCTTCTACATAGTGCCATTCCACATTTCACCTATCCAGCTCTACTATATTGTCTCTAGAGCAGCCAGGGATTCTGTCCAGGACTCAGCTGTGGCTGAGTTAGTGGTTAGGTTAGAGCTGTTAGGGAGAAGGTTGTGATAAACTCCTTTTGTGGTATGGTGGAGTCTATCTCTATAGGATAAATTCCAAGGAGAGAAAGTTCTGTGTCTAAGGTTAGGGATGCTTTGTTTTGAGTCATCCTTCCCAGTTGGCCTTCTGAAATACTGTACTCTTTTACCTGTTCACCATGAGCATTAAAACAACAATGACAACTGGGTGCCAATAACTTACACCTGTAATCCTAGCTACTCAGGAGGCTGAGATCGGAAGATAGAAGTCCAAAGCAAGCCTTGTCAGGAAAGACTGTGAGACTCTTATCCCAGTTAACCACCACAAAGCTGCAAGTGGAACTGTGGCTCAAGTGATAGAGCCACCAGCCTTGAGTAAATAAGCTAAAGGACAATGCCTAGGCCCTGGAATTCAAAATCAAGTACTATCACAAAAACAAATACAGAACAGAACAACCCCCCTCAAAATAACTAGGCATCACCAACAGGTTTTTTAGGGAAACCCAGTTTAGAAGATGTTAAAAGCTGCCTTCTTTAATTCTTGTCCTGGTTTGGTGACATAGTTTTATTTGGCTGCCCCCTGGAGGTATTCTTTTTTTCCCTAGAGAATACTCCTATAAAGTCAGCCTCCAGCAAGTGCAAAGGCCCAGAGAACAGACTCCAGGGTTCTGACCAGGTTATATATCTTGCCTTTGTTGGTTCAGCTCTAGAAAGATACCAGGGACTTTGTAGTGAAGTCCAGCAAAGTACTAAACCTTTATTGACTGTAACTTTTGTATATTATAGTAACTAGTATATGTGTTGAAACCTTTCAAAATCAGTGCTTCCCCTCAGCATGAGAGGGGGGGGTGGAGGTAATGCTATGATGATTTTACTTTCTTTGGAGACCTCATGTCCCTTCTGTTCTTCCAAAGGGATCCTTAAGAATTCTGAAGAGTCCCATGGGTAGAGGGCTTTTCTGTGGCCTGGAAGGTCTCCTGAAAGTGTTTTGAATAACTTTTAGCTTTACAATGAGGCCTCCAGTATTAGTTTGGGAAGGGATTTCATGCCAGAGACCCAGATTTGACATTCATGATCCCTATGGCTTTTTCCTGAGTTTGTTCTAAACTTATGTGTCTTGTCCTTTTATCTCCTTAACCCCTCCTCCCCCCACCCACCCACCCCAACTCTGCTTGGTGGCATGTAACTTCATTCCTATCTAGAATGTGGACCAAGCCCTTCTTGGCTGTTCATCCTTTTTGTTTGCTAGGACTAGGGCAGAAGAGCAAGGTGGACACCCAAAAAGAGAGCCTGGGAGCTTCTGCAGAAGGATCTGCCCCACCCCTACCTCCTAATTTCTCCTGGCTTGCTCCAGGTTGAGGGGGAGGCCTCTTTCTAATTACAAGCTCTGCCTAGCCTAATTACAGTGGACTAATTTGTTAATGGCTTTGGGAACTGTGAAACTTCCTGGATCTAGGCAGGAGAGCTTGCTAGAGAGCAATGTGGAGGAACTGAGTGTGAAGCCCTATGGGGGTGGACAGCGTCAGACCCTCAGTCTAGCTGCCGTTGTAGTATGGGTCTGTCTGCTCTCTGAGAATCCCAAGAGCCTGGTAACAGGCACCAGCCTGGACGTTGTTGCTTTCATCCTCTTTAAACAAGGAATCCTTGCTGGGTGCCAGAAGCTCATGCCTGTAACCCTAGCTTGTAAGAAGGTTGAAATCTGAGGATCATGGTTTGTGACACTCTCTCTTTTTTTTTTTTCCCCAATCCTGGGACTTAAACTCGGGGCCTGCAAACTGTCCCTGAGCTTCTTTTGCTCAAGGCTAGCTCTACCACTTGAACCACAGTACCATTTTTAGCTTTTTCTGTTTATACTGGTACTGAAGAATCAAACACAGGGCTTCATGCATACTAGGCAAGCACTCTACCACTAAGCCACATTCTCAGCCCAAGTCTTTTATCAGTAATTAATCATCAAAAATCCAGAAGTGCCACTGTGGCTCAAGTGGTAAAGCACCAGGCTTGGGCAAAAAAAGCTAAAGGGACAGTGCCTACGCCCTGAGTTCAAGCCCTGAGCCAGCTTAGTGAAATACTTTTAAAAGACTTCTTTTACATTAAGATGACACCCATTTTGTACAAACATCAGAAAATTCAGAAGGCAAGAGAAAACCTTCTGTAACTAAACCTCAATGACTTTGACCCTAAGTGTGTATAGACATTGAGATGAAGAGAGTTTCAGCCGGGCGCCGGTGGCTCACTCCTGTAATCCTAGCTACTCAGGAGGCTGAGATCTGAGGATCTCAGTTCAAAGCCAGCCCAAGCAGGAAAGTCTGTGAAACTCTTATCTCCAATTAACCACCAGAAAACTGGAAGTGGCGCTGTGGCTCAAGCGGTAGAGCACTCGCCTTGAGCTAAAGAGCACAGGGACAGCGCCCAAGCCCAGAGTTCAAGCCCCATGACCAACCCAAAAAAAGAAAAGAAAAGAGATGAAGAGAGTTCCATACCTGTGCCTGTGTGTTTTCTGACTCAGTTCACTGTTCCCACAGGGAAGTCCCATCTGGCCATTGTGCAGAAGGTGAACAACGAGGGTGAGGGCGACCCCTTCTATGAGGTGCTGGGCCTGGTCACCCTGGAGGACGTCATCGAGGAGATCATCAAGTCTGAGATTCTGGATGAGTCGGACATGTACAGTGAGTTTGGCCCGCTCTACAAGTCCAGAATCCATATCCAGCTCAGATCTGAAATCTTGTGTCCCTAGATGGGAAGGCCCAACACCTTGAGCAAGACCTAGTCCCAGATGCCCAGTACTGGCTGCCATAAGCAAGGAATTTGGTATGGAATGCAGTGAGAGGAGGCTCTCTTTGCCCCTCCTGTTTGGGATAAGGTATGGGAGCTGGGCTGGCACCAGTGGCTCACGCCTATAATCCTAGCTACTCAGGAGGCTGACATCTGAGAATCGCAGTTCCAAGCCAGCTTGGCAGAAAGCTCCATGAGACTCATCTCCAATTAACTACCCCCTGCCCAAGCCGCCCCCTTGCCCCACCCCCAAAAAAAGCGGAAGTGGAGCTGTGGCTGAAGTGAAAGAGAACTTGAGCAAAAACAAAACAAAGCCTCTCAGGGACAGCATTCAAGACCCAGGACCAGCACACACACACACACACATCCAAAAGCCACGGAGTTGGAGAGCAGGTTTTCTAGTCCTTGGAGATCAGTGTTCTTAGTTTCAGGTCCTTTCTCTTACAGCTGACAACCGAAGCCGAAAACGGGTGTCTGAGAAGAACAAGCGTGACTTCTCAGCCTTCAAGGACACTGACAGTGAACTCAAAGTAAAAATTTCACCACAACTCCTTCTGGCTGCTCATCGCTTTCTGGCATCAGGTAAGACTGTGTGGAGGACTATGTATTGTTGGTGGAAACAGAGGCAAAAATCCTGTTCCTCTGGCCACTTCCCCCCTAGGAAGGCTATGAAACAAGTGTAGGGACACAGAGCCTTCTTTGAAGAATCCAGGCATCCCTCCCTCCCTGGGACCATCCTGCCGATCTTTGCTATGAGTAGCTCATCTTTCAGACTTCTAAGCAGTGTCTGAGTGTGTTGAAAATAAGCACTGGAAGCTGGGTGCCAGTGGCTCATACCTGTAATCCTAGCTACTCAGGAGGCTGAGATCTGAGGATCACAATATGAAGTCAGCCTACACAGGACTCTTATCTCTAATTAACTAGCAAAGCTGCAAGTGGAGCTGTGGCTCAAGTGGTAGAGCACCAGCACTGGAGTGATAAAGCTAAGGGACATCATCCAGGCCCTGAGTTCAAGCCCCAGTATAGAGACCAAAAAATTACAAAAATACAAAAAAGACAGAAACTAAGCGCTGGGAACACCAGAGGGAGCATCTCAGGCCCATCGGAACTGGTGCAGAAGTATGGAGAAGGGACCCTTCTACTGGCCATATACCTCTGGAATGCAGCACATACCCTTTACCCCAGCTCACCTGCCTTGAGAGCCTGCATTCAACTCTGTTGTCATCTCCCTAAATCTCCATACATGTGCTAGTTCCACAGGGGACTCTGAAGACCAGTGATATTTCTCTCTTTTTGCCCATGATCCACAGCTCCCTTCAGGACCTGGTAAAAAACAAAGAAACAATAAACCCTGTCTTCTTACCTCTCTTTCATAATCCAGCTTCCTTCCCAACTCTCACTTACCGAAGGTGCACTGATTCCTGTTACTTTATTTTTCTTACTACGAGGTTGGTAAGGATAATGATAATTATAGGAATATTTATAAAGTACTGTCTACATGCTAAAAACGTATCTTGAACTGCTGTGTGTGTATTATCCCATTTGAACACAGGAACCACCTGTGGGGCTTTTATCCCTACATTACAGATAAGAAAATCAAGACACAGGTTCAGTAATTTACCCAAGGTCACTGGTTGTTAGCACAAAAGTCATCCTTTAGGTCTGTGCAGGCAGACAGACTTGGGTCTAAGCAGTCAGCAGCCAAGTGCATGCAGCCTTTCTCAGGGAGATGGAAACCACAGGGGTGGCCTGTCGGGGAGGGAGCTGTCATAGCTGGGAGTGGCTGCTGCCATTCTGATGGCAGCTCCCCTGTGACTCTGCTTTCAGAGTCACGGCCTGGGCCCTGTGTGAAGTCTCTTTTCTTTCTCTCTCTCCCTCTCTCTCTGTCTCTGTCTCTAGAGGTATCCCAGTTTAGCCCCTCTTTGATATCAGAGAAAATCCTGCTGCGACTGCTCAAGTACCCAGATGTCATTCAGGAACTCAAGTTTGATGAACGTAACAAATACTGCTCAGGCCATTATCTGTACACCCGGAACAAGCCAGCTGACTACTTCATTCTCATCCTTCAGGTGAGTCCCCCCAACCCTGGGCCAGGCTAGTGGTCAGCTTGCTCCCTGTCATGGAACCTCTTCTTGCCCCTCTTGCTTCCCTGAGAGGCCGTACTGAGCTCTACAGGCCTCTGGAGTCAGCTCTTCCTCCTGTAATGCCCTGTTTGCTCAGGCTTCACCTCTTTCTGTGGTTGTAACTCTGACTCTGTGTTCTTGCAGGGGAAGGTAGAGGTGGAAGCAGGGAAGGAGAACATGAAGTTTGAGACTGGCGCCTTCTCATACTATGGGACCATGGCCCTGTCCTCTATCCCCACTGGTGAGTTGTTAGGCTGGGTTTATGCAGACCTCCAACGTGTGGAAAATGAGGGGGTTCCAGAGGCCATGCAGGCCTCTGAGTTGTTGGGCCTGGAGGAGCAGAGTATTTTCCCCTTTGGAAGCCCAAAGGGAAGAGAAAAAGGGGTGTGTCCTGAGATGGAGAAATCAGCCTGCTGTGAGAAAGGACTGTGCAGATATGAGGGACCTCTTAGGAAGCCCACACAGTTGCTGGTGTATAGCTGTGACAGGAAGTGGGAAAGGGTGTTTGGCCTTTGAGGGGTAGCATGATGAGATTAGAATGGACCAGCCGGGGACCTTGGAGACCTTGGGGGCGCTGCTGACCTTTCAAGTAGAGGCAAGTGTGGGGGGCGGGGGAGCGGGGCTGGGGTACAGGATTTGGGTGTCCAAGTGCCAGTGTTAAGAGCCAGGCCAGGGCCTATTTGCCTGGGTGGGTTACACATGGATTTGGCTTTTGGTGGGGGTTCAGCCACTGTTTTTTGATCAGAGTTTGTTCAGATGAAATATAGAGATTTGGGTGCAGCCCACAGAGGACTGATCTCCCTTAACAGTAGTCTTTGGACAAATTTGCACAGACTTCCCCTGTTTGAGAGGCTGTGTAGTGATGAGGAGGTTTGGTATTGTAGGCTAAGCTTGCCCTGCTCAGCCCCAGCATCTGACCTTGGGAGAGGCCCCAGATTCCTGCAGGGTGGAGAATAAAAGCCCCCTTTGGTATCTAGGAACAGGCTGTGATTCCTGGAGATCTCGTCTATGGTGCCTGTCACTATGTATTGACAAGAAGAACCCAGTGTTAGAAGTCAGGCACCCATGAATATAAACAAAGCTCATCCACTACATTGTCTTCCCTGCTCATGCGGAATCAGGGCGCTGCAGGGTTCTAGGGTAGGGGACAAATAAGGCTCATACCACTTGAGGAGATTTTTTTTTGAGACAGAGATTCGCTTTGGTAGCATAGGCTGGCCTTCAGCTCATGATCCTCTTGCCTTGGGGGCTATCCTGCCTCAGCCTTTTGCGTGTTGGGATTATAGACATTGTGCCTTGTTCAGAGAAGCTGTGCTGCCACAGAGGACTGTCTGAGTTTTGGGCTCTGTCCTTCCACCTGTAAATCCTTAGATTCCACTTGAAGTGGCAAGAAGGAGAAATGATTCTGGGCAAACTTGACCAGCTCTGCCCTCTTGGTCTGCCCAGTATGTACTCCTCTGTCAGGTCTATCACCATCCTGTTCCTGTGGCTCTATATCCTGCCTCCTGACCCCACTCAGGTCACTGACCTCCTCCTCTTTGCTCTAGTGCCTTCTACCCAGGTGGGGTGTCCGCCTGGCAAGAGAAACTCTCTACTCTTCTGGCTCGCAGGTAATGTGGCATGCTGGAAAAGTGAACACTGCCACCTGTTGCCCAAGTCATGCACTGCAGCTGTATTAACCTAGCCCTACAAACACCTGGGAGATCTCACCTGGGCACACTTGGGAGCCAGCCAGTACTTTGCTCTAGTATTTTGCTTTGGTGATGGAGCCTCCACAAAGATTCTTCAGTTCTGTTTTTTTTTTTTTTTTTTTCGGGTCCTGTCGTGGAGCCTGAACTCTGGGCCTGGGCGCTGTCCCTCAGCTCTTCAGCTCAAGGCGAGTGTTCTACCACTTGAGCCACAGTGCCACTTCTGGCTTATTTTCTTTTTGCTTATGTGGTGCTGAGGAATCGAACCCAGGGCCTCAGGCATGCAAGGCAAGCGCTCTACCACTGAGCCATCTTCCCAGCCCAGATTCTTCAGTTCTTCAGAAGGCATAACCCACTCCCCCATATAAAAAATCAACACACATACAAATATACCCATTCAGATGATAGGCTGAGTGCTCCAGGCTGCTCTCAAGCCTGGGCAAGATAGCATGACTTCTCATCAGCTTTCTGAAACCCTTCCCACCTTTCTGCCTTGCTTTCCAGTCAGTGGCTATGGTCCATCTGGCGGCCTGCCAAACAAGGCCACAGTCCAGCAAGTAAGGGAGGAGCCCTAAAGTCAGGCTACCCTGAGAACCCTATCTGTAAGTTACTAGCTAAATCCTCCTCTGTGTTGACCTTTTCACGTGGGAAGTGGCCCTGTATGCATTTCATAGATCTGTCAGGCAATAAGTGAGAGAACTGATTTTTCTGAATTGCAACTAAAATATGGCTTCCTGTCAGAAAGTGTTCAGGAAAAGACAAAAGCCATGTACCACATTCCTCTGATCTCTATCCCAGGAGACATGGGGACAGTACTGGACAGATACATCCTAGTTGAGGTTCCTTAGGATTCCTAGGTTTTAGAACCTGTTAGCACTAAAGTAGTGGTAGTGTGGATGGAACCCAGGGCCTTATCTTGCTTGTGCCATACCCTCAGCCCTTTCAGTTTTTATTTTTTTGCAGTTTTTTAAATCTTTTCTTTCTTTTTGGGAGGAGGTGGGGGTTGCTGGTCCTGGGGCTTGAACTGAGGGCCTGGGTGCTGTCCCTGAACTTCTTTTGCTCAAGCTATCACTCTACCACTTGAACCATAGCAGAGTCTCATGAACTTTCCTGCCCAAGCTGGCTTTAAACCATGATCCTCAGATCCTAGCCTCCTGAGTAGCTATGATTATTAGGTATGAGCCACCACACCCAGCAAGTTTTTTCTTAATGATTCTGAACACACTATATTATTTTGACACTTTTAAATGGACACTCTTAATGGAGGGCTGGGAATGTGGCTTAGTGGTAGAGCACTTGCCTAGCATGCATGAAGGCCTGGGTTCGATTCCTCAGTACCGCATAAATAGAAAAAGCTGTAAGTGGCGCTGTGGCTCAAGTGTTAGAGTGCTAGCCTTGAACACAGAGAGGCTCAGGGACAGTGCTCAGGCCCTGAGTTTAAGCTCCAGGATTGGCAAAAAATAAAATAAAAAAATAAAAATAAATGGAAGCCAGGTGCCGATAGCTCATGCCTGTAATCCTAGCTACTCAGGAGGCTGAGATCTGAGGATCACAGTTCAAAGCCAGCCCATGCAGGAAAGTTTGTGAGACTCTGATCTCCAATTAATCACCAAAAAACCAGAAGTAGCACTGTGGCTCAAGTGGTAGAGTGTTCACCTTGAGTTAAAAAGCTCAGGACAACTTACAGGCCCAGAGTTCAAGTCCCATGACCAACAAAATAAACAAACAAATAAATAAATGGAAAAGTGTGGATTAGAAGAAGTCACTCATCCTTTTTTTTTTTTTTTTTTTTTTTGGGTCCGGTCGTGGGGCCTGAACTCTGGGCCTGGGCCTGTCCCTCAGCTCTTCAGCTCAAGGCTAGCACTCTACCACTTGAGCCACAGCGCCACTTCCGGCTTTTTTCTTTTTGCTTATGTGGTGCTGAGGAATCAAACCCAGGGCCTCAAGCACGCAAGGCAAGCGCTCTACCACTGAGCCACCTTCCCAGCCCCTGGTGTATTTCTTTCTAGAACTTTTATGACCTCTAATGCATCATAATTTGTTACTTTAAAATGCAATTCCTGGTGCCAACTTAGCAGGAGGGCACTTCTATAGCATGATTGAGAATGGTTTCAGTTTCCAGTAGTGAAGAATAAAAAAATAAAAGAAGTAAATTCAGCTCCTATTTCTGGGTTGTTAGTAAGCATTAACTAAAAAGCATTTTATTATCAAATAGTTACTGTGAAATATCATGTAGTACCCCCAGTTTTTCTGGTGGTGTTACTTAAAGTTAGTTATTTATACATGATCCTCTGTTGCTTGTTCCTGGATGAGATTCTACTACTCAGTCATAGAATAGCCAGCGTCTATTTTCCTACTTTTACAAGTGAAAAATCACAAAAATAGAGTATTACTTACTTCGGCCTCACTTGGATAAAGCCTGTATTCAGTTGAGCATGTTTGCTGTCTCCACTGGGATCGGGATAAGAGAGTCCAGTAGTTAGTAACTTAGTAGTTAATTAAATAGAAAATCAGCTCAGTACACTTCCTGTTTGAACAAGCTTGCATGCTTCACAATTAACATTTTTGTACATTTCATTGTTCTGTAAGGATTCTCAAAACTGAGTACTAAAGATGTGCAAAAATTTTGTGCTAGTTCCTCCTAGCTTTCCCTGTTCTTCAAGCTTGAGTCATTGCCCTTTCCTGGGTAGAGAGGCCTTCACTGCCCCACAGCAGGGATCTCTGAGTTTCTGTGAGAGGGAACTGTTTGTTGTCAGGCTGGCTGGGGGTGAGACAGAAGTGAGTAGCACGGAGTTCCATACTGAGCCTGTCAGGTGCCGAAGACAGCTTTGACCCTCCAAGAGTCTTATAGGATGTGACAGCATTATATTGGGAACATGTTTTCATAATGAAAGAGTCCAAACTGTGTGGTTTTTTTTTTTTTTTTTTTTTTGCTCAGTTGTGGGGCCTGAACTCTAGGCCCGGGTGCTGTCCCTCAGCTCTTCAGCTCAGGGCTAGCACTCTACCATTTGAACCACAGCACCACTTCCAGTTTTCTAGTGGTTTATTGGAGATAAGAATCTCATGGACTTTCCTGCCTGACGTAGCTTTGAACTTTGATCCTCAGACCTCAGCCTCCTGAGTTACTAGGATTATAGGTTTAAGCCACCGGTGCCCGGCCTGTGCCGGTTCTTTTTCTTTTGTGTCAGTATGGAGCTTGAACTTACTTAGCTTTTTTGTTCATGATGGGTACTCTACTACTTGAACCCTGCCTCCACTTCTGGCTTTTGGCTGATTAATTGTAGTTAAGAGTCTTCTAGATGTGTCCACTCAGGCTAGCTTTGAACTGCCATACTTAGATCTCAAGCTCTTGGATGCTGGGATTATAGTGTGGACCACTGTACCCAACCTGTATGTTCTTCCTTTTAATAAGAATCTTTTGTTTAAAAGTATACTGCTTATGTCACTTGACATAAGCTGTTATTGAGAAAGGGATAGCAGCCATAAACTTTGTCTTGGGTTTTCTTTTCTGGCTGGTTGGCTTTAATAGACTTGTTAATATTTGTTGCATGACCCTTTTTCTAAATACCAACTCATTGGCTTTAAGGAGGCCAAACCTTGTGCAGTTAGAGCTTCAACATACTCTTGCTTGTCCCCAAGAACACTGGGTGGGCCAGGCCTTCAGACAAGAGTTGGAAAAGGTGTCAGAATGGCTCTCAGCCTGATGGCCTCTACTCTCCCCACAGACCGATCCCCATCCCACCCCGTCCCTCTCAGTCGCTCGGCCTCCCTCAGTTACCCAGACCACAGCATAGATATGTCGCCCTCCACCACCCTCACAAGCAGCTGTAACCAGTTTGGCAGCTGCAGCCTGGGCCAATACACCTCTGACTTCAGCGTCCGGGCACTTATGGACCTTCAGTACATTAAGGTAAGCATCTCTCACAGCCCTCCCTCATTTTACAAGAGTCAGTAAAACCTTTCTTCATCCACCAAATCCAGACACTTCCTTCCCATTCTTGCCCCTATATTTGTGTGTGTGTGTGTGTGTGTGTATGTGTGTGTTTGCATGCGCGCACACGCAGATGTGTGCAGGTGCTTGTCTGGGGCTTGAATGTAAGGCCTAGGAGCTGTCCCTGAGCTTTTTTGTTCAAGGCTAGCACTTTACCACTTGAGCCACAGCTTCATGCCTAATTTTTTGGAAGCTAGTCTTATGGGCCTTCCTACTCAGACTGGCTTCAAATTGCAATTCTCAGATCTCAGCCTCCTGAGTAGCTAGGATTGGGTGTGAGCCCAGCCCTGCCCAGTGTTCTTTGCATGAGTTCTAGCCACCACTCCTGTTCAGGTCGTGTGTTGTGGCCTTAGTCTGGTCCGTTCCCCAGGCCCAGTCTGGCCTTGAGACCTGCCTCCCAGCCTCAGCCCTGCAATCTCATCCCCCTCTCTCACCTTTTTCAGATCACTCGGCAGCAGTACCAGAATGGACTGTTGGCCTCCCGCATGGAGAGCAGCCCTCAGTTTCCCTTGGATGGCTCTACCTCCTGTGCAGAGAACTTTTCTGAGAAGTCTCAGCTGTCGGTGGTGGATGAGACCACGACTCTTCTCAATGAGCGCAACTCCTTGCTACACAGAGCCTCTCAAGAGAGTGCCATCTGACAGGAGGGCCTGGGGGCCCCCCGCCCACCCTGCGGGGGCCTCCCTGGTGGGCCCACATGAAGACAGGGAGCCTGTTAGGCCAGAAGGGGTGCAGGTAGATAGATAGCCTGCATAACTAAGCAGCCAGACAGTCCTACCTATGGGGACCTAGCTGCTGACAGGGACCTCTGAACAGCACTGTGGTGGTGGCTGCCCAGCCCTGGTCCAGTGAGGCAGTAGGCCAGCTATGTGAGCAAAGGCTGGTTTTTTTACTTACAGAATTTCTAAGCTAGGCTCATTGCTCCTCTTTTTAAATATCATTTTGGGAAGGGAAGACAGGGTTAGGGAATTTTATATTAAAAAAATTTTTTTTCCAAAAAGACTTTAAAAGAGGGAGGGTTCTCACCCTAGGAAGCAAGAGCCATACTCTGCTCTGACATGATCTTCTAGTCCAAATCCTTGACTCTGGGAGCCA
Organism: Dipodomys merriami; assembly: GCF_024711535.1. Lineage (NCBI taxonomy): Eukaryota > Metazoa > Chordata > Mammalia > Rodentia > Heteromyidae > Dipodomys > Dipodomys merriami. The sequence goes on along the minus strand of NW_027206513.1, from coordinate 33,293 downwards.
TGCTTCTGCTACCACCGTGGAGGCCCAGAGCCCATAGGAGAAGGGATTGGCTCTTCCTAGGAAGCAAAGAACCAAATGGCATTGAGATCAGCTGCCTGGACATGTGCACCAAGCCCCATCTGAGGTCATTGAAGCTGCGAACAGCTGGGTAACTGATCAGGGACATGATAACCCCAGCAACAGAGGGGAGCACATCTACTGCTGTCAACCACTGGATCAGAAATCTCCCAGAACTCTGTTGATGGCTCTCCTGGTGAGTCAAGGCTTGACTAAGGACCCTCCCCATCTCCCATATACTCCTTCAGACAACCCCCCTCCCCCCTGGGATGGGGCTGCCTCCAAGTGTTAGGCAGTGTTTGGCTTTACAATTGCTTACCTGCTTCTCAGGCCCTGACCTCACTTTTACCAAAGGTTCCCCCCCTTGATGGGGAGGGCATCTGTACCAGAGGTAACTTGTCTGCAGTCCTCCTTTCTATACCAGAAAAGACTCTGGTCATAGACGTCTGCATTGTTAGCAGTTAATTCTACCCATACCTACCTACAAGGAGGTCAGGCTCAGTTGGCCCAGGAAACCCTTTTCCCAGACTTATTTCTCATCTCCATACCCCAATCTCTCTGGGGAGTGAAGACAGGAGCTTGTTTGTCATGCCTTTTTCTCAGCTGCTTGCTGAGGTTTCCCTGATCTTATTTGTCCACTTAAGGAACCCTGGGAAATAAGGGATCTCGTTAAAGGCTTGCCACTGGCAGCCCTGGTTTCCTGTACTTGTGAGACCCTAGTGAGAGCGTGCAGCCTGGCCTCGCTGCAGCTGGTGGTACTGACAGCCCACCCCTGTGTGCAGCCCTGCCTCAGCCCTCTTCCCTGGGTTTTGGAATCAGGCCATGCTGTAGAGGTCCAGGCTTTCACTGTGGGGAAGCTGGGGCCACGTCCATCTTGTTAAGTGGAATAGAAGCTGGGGTGTGGTGGAGGAGATGCTGCAGGCTTTCTGCCTGAGTAGTTTTTATTTGTACCTTTCCTTAGCCAGTGGCATTGTCCTGTTGCCCAAGTGTTCTGCTCACTAGGTACCCAGTGAATCCTAACTCCTAGGAACAGGGTGTGTCTTGCACCAAGTGTGGCCCTGGCCAGACTGAGGTCATCCCCAGCACAGACTTTACTCCTAGAAGCTTGGAAGAAAAGATGGTAATAAGTTGTCAACCAAAAGAAGAAAAACCACCTGACCTTTGACACTCCCCACCCCCACATAGGAAACTCTTAGTTTTCTACAAGAGCAGCTTGCTGAGTCCCAAAAGGAGCTAGCCCAGCTGTGTACCTGATTGTGCCAGGTGGAGCAAAACACGTTGGCCTGAGCCACGTGAGTAGGTGTGAAGCAAAAGGAACAGGTGCACACACTTCTGCAGCTACCTCTTTGCACATGGTTACTACCAACTGACAGTCCCTCTCCCCTCCCCGACATCATCCCATTTACAATCACTTCTTGCAGAGGGTCATAATTATTTCCAAATATTACCGGTCCAATGACTTCCTCCTCCCAGTGCAATTTTTCACTTCCTATTCCAACCTCTGGTTCCTGGGCTGAGCCATACTCTGGAACTGACCTATTGTGCATGTCTCCCAAGTGAGACATTGCAATTGGCATCCAAATGGGTAGGCAAGTCACAGCCACCATAGCAAATAACTCCTATTTATTTTGCATAAAATTTTAATTTGTATATTTTTGTGATTTATTTTGGCATTGTTATGAGTTTGACTCTCGGGGAGTTTTGTTGTTATGACTCTTGTGTCTTTTGTCACAAAACAATGATAATATTTGCTGAACAATATATGGAATTTATTTTTGATTGGTAATAAAATGAAATATGTTTAAGTCTTGGTAAGTGTATAGCTTGCCTGTTTCATTTCTGTCCATATTAACATCTATGGCAGATAGAAGTGACTGTGACTGTCATTTGTAACGGCCAGGGGCAATAAAGTGTTATAGGACTCTTTAGCAAGGAAAACTGTAATTTACAAAACACTTATAATTAAGGCTATTGTCACAGGAGTTGAAGAGTGGCAGCTGCTGGTAGACATATAGGGCAAATGTTCTTAAGTGCCACAGCAGGAATCCTGTAAATTAGGTGACTTTGGTCTTTTCCTGTGGATGCTAGAGGAGGCAGAGCTAGAAAGAATAATTGTCAGCTAGGCATCAGTCTGTAATCCTACCTATTCAAGAAGCTGAGCTCTGAGCACCGTAGTTAAAAGCCAGCCCAGGCAGGAAAGTCCGTGAGACTCTTTAACTTCCAGAAACCTGGAAATGGCACTTTGGTTCAAGTGATAGTGCTTGCCCTGAGCTGAAGAGCTGAGGGACAGCGCCCAGGCCCAGAGTTCAAGCCCCACAACTGGCGGGGGAAAAAAAAAAAAGAAGAAAAATTGCCTATCTCTTTGGAGCATGAGAATGGACAAGCTTGATCAGATATGTGTAATGGTATTATTACATTAGTTGCCTCTTTGTCCATACTGATAGGCTGGTATGGTTTCAAGGTTTGGCATGTACATCCTCTGAAGAGCCTGATGGAGGATTATCTTGTAGCTTCCATTCTCCGAATTGCAGCTGTGGAATCCTCAGTACACACATCATATGGTCTTAGAGTGTGTGCTGTCCAGTGCACAAATGGAAAGGGCACCAGCAACCAACTTAACAGCCAACAGACTGGTGTTTGAAAAGGAGGTACTCAGAGCCAGGTGTGGCAGTGCATGTCTGTAGTCACAGCACTTAGGAGACTTGAGGCAGAAGATCCCAAGTTCAAGGCTAACCTGAGTTAAAAAAATGAGATCCTGTTTCTCAAAAAAGAGGAGGAAGCTGAGCACCTGTCGCTTATGTCTATAACCCTAGCTACTCAGGAGGCTGAGAATAGCAGTTCAAAGTCAGCCTGGGCATGTAAGTCCATGAGAAGCTATCTCCAATAAACTACCAGAAAACTGGAAGTGGCACTTTGGCTCAAGTGGTAGAGCACTAGTCTTGAGCCAAAGAGCTCAGGGACAGTGCTCAGGCCCAGAGTTCAAGCCCTATGACTGACATGGAAGAAAAAAAAAAAAGAGAGAAGGGAAGCAATTAGGGAGACATCAAAGTAAAGAGGATTGTTAGATAGATGTAGTAGCAAAAGTTATGTACAGACGGACATTCCATTCCAAATACGTTTAAGCCCCTGCTGTGTGCCAGCTACTGCCAACTCCTCAGTGAACTTCCTAAAGAAGACCACCGCCACTCCCCACTACCCCACCCCATCCCCAGCCCCACACCAGGGAGAAAATCACACAAGTGACTTTTTACTTGCTGTCTCTTTTTGAGACACTTCTCCCAAATCTTTGTGAGGTTCCTCACTTCATTTAAATTTCTGTTCAGATGTGGTGGGGATATAGCTCAGTGGTACAGCTTTGCCTAGCGTTTGTGAAGCCCTAGGTTCTAGGCCTTCCCTAATTATCCTATCTAAAACGGAATCATCTCAATCTCTTGGTTTCCTAGCTTACCTTTTTTCCTCTAGTATTCACTGCTAGAAATTTAAATGCAGACCTGTGTATTTTCTGCTGTTCCCGCAGTAGAATCGAAGTTTCATGAGGGCAAGGGCTTTATCTTATTCCCACCACAGTCCTAGCATTAGAACAGTACCTATGTTGTGCAGGCACACAAGGAGGAAACACTTGTTGGATAAATGAAAATAAGGTAAGTACTACCTATTCTGGGGGTTGGGGGAAGCAAATAGCTCCAATAACCTTGACTCAAACTAGTCAGCAAGTCAGGAAATATCATTTAGAGGAAAGGACATTTGAGTTAAGCCTTCAGAGATATGTAGGAGTTACTTAGCCAGTGAGGTTTCACCCAATAGCTATATGAGTTTGTATGTTTTGAGGCAGGGTCTCACTTTGTAGCAGACTGGTCTTAAATTTAAAATCCTCCTGCTTCAGCCTCCTAAGTGCTGGGTTTATAGGCATATACCACTATGTCCAGCAGGAGCTATGAATCTCAAACTGAAGAATAAATACTTAAGCCAAGCATGTTGGAAGCTAGCCTCTGCAAAGTTAATAGATAATTTATCTCAAAAAGATAAAAAGCTGTGCTGGTGGCTCACAAGCCTAGGCCTGCAATCCTAGCAACGCAGGAGGCTGAGCTCTGAGGATTGTGGTTTGAAGCCAGCCTGGGCAGGAAAGTCTGTGACATTCATCTCCAATTACCAAAAAAAAAAAAAAAAAAAAAAAGCTAGAAGTGGAGCTATGGCTCAAGTGGTAGGTAGAGTAGCTAGTTTTGTTGTTGTTTTATGAGCAATTGTTTTGAACATAAAAGCTTAGTGCCCAGGCCCTGAGTTCAAGCCCCAAGATTGGCACTAACAAAAACAACACTACAAGATAAAAATAAAAGCAACATTTAAAAATATGGCTCAAGCTGAGTGCCGGTAGCTCATGCCTGTAATCCTAGCTACTCAGGAGGCTGAGATATGAGGATCACAGTTCAAAGCCAGGCAGGACAGAAAAGGCCAGGAAACTCTTATTTCCAATAAACCACTAGAAAACTGGAAGTGGTGCTGTGGCTCAAGTGGTAGAGTGCTAGCCTTGAGCTGAAGAGCTGAGGGACAGTGCCCAGGCCCAGAGTTTAAGCCCTATGACTGACCAAAAAAAAAAAAAAAAAAAAGTGGCTCAAGTACTAGAGTATTTGCTTAGCATCAATGAGGCTCTCCATCCAATTCCTACTACAGTAATAATAGCAATAAATAGATAAAAAGTAGAAATGTCTTTTGGTAGTACCAGATTTTGAACTTGGCCTCATACTTGCTCAGCTAGTATTCTACCAATTGAGTCACATCTCCAACTCTGCTTTTTTTTTTTTTTTTTTTTCTGTCCTGATCTTGGCCTGGGTGCTATTCCTGAACTTTTGTTCTCAAGACTAGTAATCTACTACTTGAGCCACAGCTCTACTTCTGGCTTTTGGTATTTTACTGAAGAGTCTCAGAAACTTTCCTGCCTGGGCTGGATTTGAACTGTCATCCTCAGATTTCCACCTCTGAGTAGTTAGGATTACAGGTGTGAGCCACTGGGACCTGGCATTGTTTTTTGTTTTTTGGTTGGTTGTGGGTCTTGAACTCTGGGCCTGGGCTCTGTCCCTCAGCTCTTCAGCTCAAGGCTAGTGCTCTACCGCTTGAGCAACAGCACCACTTCTGGTTTTCTAGTGGCTTATTGGAGATAAGAGTCTCATGGACTTTCCTGCCCGGGCTGGCTTTGAACCGTGATCCTCAGATCTCAGCCTCCTGAGTAGCTAGGATTACAGGCATGAGCCACCAGCCCCAGCCTGGCATTGTTTTCGAGAGGGAGTCTCCAACATTTCTGCCCCAGCTGGCTTTAAGCCTTGATCCAACAGCTCTCAGCCTTTTTTTTTTTTTTGTCAGTTGTGGGGCTTGAACTCTGGGCTTGGGCGTTGTCCCTGTGCTCTTCAGCTCAAGGTGAGCGCTCTACCACTTGAGCCACAGCGCTACTTCCGGTTTTCTAGTGGTTTATTGGAGATAAGAGTCTCGAGGACTTTCCTGCCCGGGCTGCCTTTGAACTTTGATCCTCAGATCTCAGCCTCCTGAGTAGCTAGGATTACAGGCGTGAGCCACCAGCACCCAGCTGCACTCAGCCTCTTGAGTAGCTAGAAATACAGATATAAACTGCTGCCTACCAGCTTTTAAAATGTCTTGGTATAAGTGATCAGTAAGACTATAGCTATGACTAACCAACCAGCAGCAGGTTAAAAAATGACACAAAGGGGCTGGAAAGGTGGCTCAGGGGTAGAGTGCTTGCCTTGCATGCCTGAGGCCCTGGGTTTGATTCCTCAGCACCACATAAGCAAAAAGAAAAAAGCTGGAAGTGGCGCTGTGGCTCAAGTGGTAGAGTGCTAGCCTTGAGCTGAAGAGCTGAGGGACAGCGCCCAGGCCCAGAGTTCAGGCCCCAGGACCCGACGCAAAAAAAAAAAAAAGAAAAAGAAAAAAAAATGACACAAAGGCCAGGTGCAGGTAGCTCATGCCTGTAATCTTAGAAACTCAGAAGGCTGAGATCAGAGGACTGCAGTTCAAAGCCAGCTCAGGTAAGAAAGTCTGTGAGACTAATGTCAAGTTAACCACAAGGAAGCCACAAGTAGAATTGTGGCTCAAGTGGTCGAGCAATAGCCTTGAGCAAAAGCAGCTCAGGGATAGCGCCCAGACCCCAGGACCAGCACACACACACACACACACACACACACACACACACACACACACACACACACACACACACACACACACACACACACACACACACACACACACACACACACACACACACACACACACAGCATAACACAAGGAAAACCTTTGAGAATCATCTTTGTCTTCTCAGTCCTAGATTCTTTGTATCTTTAGGTATTAGTAGTTTAAATAATTAGTATTTTCAAAGCTTGATCCAATTGTTCTTCTATTGAGTTTTTCCCTTTAAAAAATTCACTATGGTTGTTTTCTTTTTTTTTTTTTTTTTCTTTTTTTTTTTTGGGTCCAGTCGTGGGGCCTGAACTCTGGGCCTGAGTGCTGTCCCTTAGCTCTTCAGCTCAAGGCTAGCACTCTACCACTTGAGCCACAGCGCCACTTCCGGCTTTTTTCTTTTTGTTTATGTGGTGCTGAGGAATGGAACCCAGGGCCTCAGGCATGCAAGGCAAGCGCTCTACCACTGAGCCAACTTCCCAGCCCCTATGGTTGTTTTCAAAGCAAGATTGAGAGCATGGAAGAAGGTGACTTGCCAAAGGCAAGAGTTTGTATTTCTGACTCCACAGGGATTTCCTTCCTTTCCTCTAGAACTGTTCTTTGCTAGTTAATGACTTCAGGCACATGACTCATTTGGGTCACATCATCTGTTCTATCTCCAAGTCAGCATTTTATCTTGACCTGGACAGGAAGAAGTGATCACTGGATGGCAGAGTCCAGTATAATGCTTACACAATCTTTTTTTCTTTAGAGGAGACAGGACAGTCCTGTGCAACGCCCCAGTCATGTCATTATTGCTTCAGGTGGTGGCTTATTCTGTAGACTGTGAGGAGGCAGGCAATGGTAGGGCACCGTAGCAGCCTGAAAGCACATAAAACTCATGTGCAGTGAGCGCCAAACATTCCACAAGCAAATTGTTTATAAAATAAGGGCATTAGCTGGGCATCAGTGGCTCATATCTGTAATGCTAGCCATTCAGAAGGCTGAGATCTGAAGATGGTGATTTGAACCATCCTGGCAGGAAAGTCTATGAACCTTTTTTATTTTTTTTGTGCCAGTCATGGGGCTTGAACTCAGGGTCTGTGCACTATCCCCGAGCTCCCTTTTTTTTGCTCAGGGCTAGCACTCTACCACTTGAGCCACAGCACCACTTCTGGCTTTTTTTTTTTTTTTTTCTGTTTATGTGGTACTGAGGAATTGAACCCTGGGCTTCATGCATGCTAGGCAAGCACTCTACTATTAAGCCACATTCCCAGCCAAGTCTATGAAACTGTTGTTGTTGGTCTGGGGCTTGAACTTTGCCTAGGTGCTGTCCCTCAGCTCTTCAGCTCAAGGCTAGTGCTCTATCACTTGAGCCACAGCGCCACTTTCGGTTTTTTGGTGGTTTATTGAAGATAAAAAGTCTCACGGACTTTTCTGCGCTGTCTGGCCTTGAACCACGATCCTCAGATCTCAGCCTCCTGAGTGGCTAGGATGACAGGAGTGAGCCACCAGCGACCGGCAAAAACCCTTATCTCTAATTAACCAGCAAAAAGCAGGAAATGGAGCTGTGGCTCAAGTGTTAGCTTTGAGTGAAAAAGGTACAGTGCCCAAGCCGTGAGTGAATTCAAGCCCCAGTACTGGCATACACATACATAAATAAGGGAATTCTTGTCCTGAGGAATCCTCTTAAGGACTGGGAGTGGAATTAGCAGATCTTAGAAATTCCTGACAGAGCTGCAGCTTCATAGCAGGGCTAGAATGGTGACTGGGGTGTTAGGTTGCATCAGAACTCATCCGTGCTGAGTCTGGGAGCTTCATTTTTTCTCCCGTAAGATACTCATTATATGAAGCCGCTGTGAGGATTCAGTGAAACGGGCTCTGGGCCTTGAACTCAGGGCTTGGGCGCTGTCGCTGAGCTCTTTTGCTCAAGCGGCAGCTCCACTTATGGCTTTTGGGGGTGGGGGGTGGGGGATGAGGTGTAGTTCATTGGAGATGAACGTCTCGCCGACTTTCTCCTGCTGGGGCTGGCTTTCCACTGCGATCCTCAGATCTCCCTCTCCTGAGGAGCTAGTACGGGTGTGACTTTCTCCTGCTGGGGCTGGCTTTCCACTGCGATCCTCAGATCTCCCTCTCCTGAGGAGCTAGTACGGGTGTGAGCCACGAGCGACCGGATACACCATCGTGCTTTCTGTGGTTGTTGATTCTGTTTCTGCCGGTCATGGGGCTTGAACTCAGGGCTCGGGCGCTGTTCCTGGAGCTTTTTCGCTCAAAGCTAGCGTTCTGCCATTTTGAGCCATTCCGCCACTTGCGGATTTTCTGGTGATTAAGTGCGGATGAGCCTCTCTCGGGCTTTTCTTCGACCCGCGACCCTCAGATCTCAGCTTCCTGAGTAGCTAGCTGACCGGCGAGAGCCACCGGCGCCCCGATAAACTAGCTTTGTATGTTTGTGCTTTTACTAAGGGTCTTTCCGGTGGGACCTCAGTTACGCCGTCCCCAATGGCTTCTGGAAAGCCATCCCTAGTTCCTGGAGGACCTTTAAAATAAAAAGAAACCACATGCTTTCCGCACACATATCTTCAGGGCAACTTCAGGCGCGCCACGACCCGCGCTGAATCCAGAGCTCCGTACCAACCTCGGGCGCGCGGAGTCGGAGGCCCCCTCAGGGCCCACAGCCCGGCTCACCACTCGGCGTCCCCAGGCGCGGGCCACAGCTCGCCCCGGGACCACTGCTACCCAGGCGGGCCAAGGGCCCCACGCCCCCGGCCCGCCCCGCGCCGCTTGTTTACTCCCTGGTGCAGCCTAGCCCGACCCCCAGGGCCCGCCCTCATCGGCCGCCTATTGGCTGATGGGGAGAAAAGGCGGGCGATGATTGGCCAGGGGAGGCGGAGGCGCGGGGCGAGCGGGGTAGGCTGCGCGACAAGCCGAGAGGGGGCTGCGGGCGATGGCGGCGGCTGCAGCTGCGGCCGGTCGGCTAGGCTGGGTGCTCGCTGTGTTCTACCTGGGCAACGCCGCGGGGGAGGTGGCGCCGGGCCCGCGACTGCTAGGCTTCTGCCTGGAGGAGGTGGGCTCCGGGTGGGTGCGCGGAGAGGCCTCTCCAGAGGCCACCTTCCGCCTGCGCCTCTTTGGCTCGGGCTTGGCCAACAGCTCTTGGACCTGGGTGGCCCCTGAAGGGGCCGGCTGCCCCGAGGGCGGGCTGGCTGTGTCGTCCGAGGAGGCGGTGCCCCCTCCGGGCGAGTGGCGCGCGTTGCTGCGTCTGCGCGCTGAGGCCGGCCGTCCGCACTCCGCGTTGCTGGCGGTGCGTGTGGAGCCCGGCGGCGGCGGAGCGGAGGAGGCGGCGCCGCCCTGGGCGCTGGGCCTGGGGGCGGCCGGGCTGCTGGCGCTGGCGGCGCTGGCCCGAGGCCTGCAGCTGAGTGCGCTGGCGCTGGCGCCCGCCGACGTGCAGGTGCTGCGCGAGAGCGGTTCGGAAACGGAGCGTGCGGCGGCCCGGCGCCTGGAACCGGCTCGGCGTTGGGCCGGCTGCGCCTTGGGCGCGCTGCTACTCCTCGCCAGCCTGGCGCAGGCGGCCCTGGCGGTGGTGTTGTACCGCGCAGCGGGCCAACGCGCCGTGCCCGCCGTACTGGGCTGCGCAGGGCTCGTGTTTCTGGTGGGCGAGGTGCTGCCGGCCGCCGTGAGCGGGCGCTGGGCACTGGCTTTGGCGCCCCGAGCGCTCGGTCTCAGCCGCCTGGCGGTGCTGCTCACCCTGCCGGTGGCGCTGCCCGTGGGGCAGTTACTGGAGATGGCAGCGAGGCCCGGGCGACTACGCGAGCGGGTGCTGGAGTTGGCGCGCGGCGGTGGCGATCCCTACCATGACCTGAGCAAGGGCGTGCTGCGCTACCGGACCGTGGAGGACGTGCTCACCCCGCTCGAAGACTGCTTCATGCTGGACGCCAGCGCCGTGCTGGACTTCGGCGTCCTGGCCAGCATCATGCAGAGCGGTCACACGCGCATCCCAGTGTATGAGGACGAGCGCTCCAACATCGTAGACATGCTCTATCTCAAGGACTTGGCCTTCGTGGACCCCGAAGACTGCACGCCACTCACCACCATCACCCGCTTTTACAACCATCCACTTCACTTCGTCTTTAACGACACCAAGCTAGACGCCGTCCTGGAGGAATTCAAGCGAGGTAAGGAAGGGGATCAGGACCAACTCCCCGTGGAAGGCACCTACCTATTCCAGAAGGCGATGTCATTGAATCTGGGAATGCCTTTTTAAGATATTTTAAAAGACTCGTTCAGAGTGGGATGCAGTTCTATGGCTTGAGTGGTAGAATGTCAGTCTTGAGCAAAAAAAGCTAAGAGACAGCACCCAGACCCTGAGTATGACACACACAAAGAAAGATCTTCACACACCCCTTCATGGGAGCCCTCCTCCCGATTTGGAGAAAGATACTGCTACTTGATTTTTAACACCACAGGGCATTTTTTTTTTTTTTTGTGCACTTGAGCTTTATAGTGGAGCAGAATTCGTAGATACCAGCTAGAAGGACATAGAAAAGGTGAACTCCACATATTCTGATGCTATTATCTGTACACACTTAATATCAAATTAACTGAACTTGAGATGCTCCCATGGTCTTGCTAAGATCTTTGATAGCTTGTTGCCTTCAGGATTGCAGACCAAGGAATGGCATAAGTATTGAGAAAAATTTTATAATGCATGCTGAGCTAATTTCCTCTTGTCGACTGCTGCAACTTTTCCTGTTTTTTTCTTTTTAATCTCCTCAATTTTTAATTCTTTTTTTCAGGATTAGACCTAAGGTTTCATTCATGCCAGGCCAGTGGTCTACTGCTGAGCTGTCCTGTTCTCTCTTTTTCTTACATTTAAGTAAGGTTTATCAGGTCCTCTCTTAGCTCCACGTTTTTACTGCTTCCTTTCAATATTTTGAGTAACTCCCAGAATTGAAGTAAAAACACAGAGCTGGCCGCTGGTGGCCAGCTGTAATCCTATTTAGGAGGCTGAGATTGCGGTTCAAAGCCAGATGGGTCAGGAAAGTCCACTGAAACTCTTTATCTCCAGTTAACCATCAGAAAACCGGAAGTGGCAGTGTGGCTCAAAGTGGTATTATGCTAGCCTTGAGCAAAAAAGCTCAGGAACAGTGCCCAGGCCCTGAGTTCAAGCCCCACCCTCACTCTCCACCCCCCAAAAAAGTAAAAACACTGAGGCCGTCTAAAAATGTTAAGGCATTGGTTCTTCTGTAGTCTTCTCTATCCTCATTCTTTGGGGTTCCAGAGCCACCTTGGACAACAGTCATGCTTCTCATCTCTGCATTCCTTTGGGCTGGATATGTGTATCCCAGGCCAGGCTCTGAATATACTCTATTCTAAAGAGTGTGATGGGAGGTGCCCTCTGACCTGGGCAGGTGGGAAGTCGTCTGGCCCAAGGTCCAAATAGAAGGATCTCAGTGAGCCCTTGAACATCATTAGTGCAGGAAGGCAGGTCTTTGTGAATAAGCACTACATAGTGTGTTGAGTGCTGCTGTGTGCTAGGCTCCGACAGGCCATCTCTATACCTCACCTCCTTTCATTCTTGCACACAGCTGGGTATAGCTAAGGAGTGGGCTGATGGCTTGGATTGGCAGCTGTGAACTCTCAGAGGCTCCTGGCCATTTCCTTCAAATATGGCCCTGATCTCCTCTCTGGGGAGGGAACCTGTGGTGGGGTCCACATGGAGGTTCCTGGTGATAAGTAGACTGTTGAGGCTAGTAATCCTAAAGTATGATGTTCTCATGATGTGGGGGCCAGCAGTATGGTCCTTGAGTCAGAAGACTGGGTTCCGTTCTATGTCTGCCTATTGAGGTCCTAGGTCCTGGGAAGGTTGTTTAGGAACCTTGCTTAAAGTTTTTAGCTGTTAGTGATGAGTCTATAAAAGAACTGGGGTTGATTTGTAAAATACTTGGGCCTGGTATGCTGCTGGTAGTTAATGCTTGTTAGTAGAGCAAATGCTGGGAGGTGGGGGTTGTAGCTTGGAATTAATTAGTAGATGGAATGAACCTGGAGGTACAGCTGCCATATCTCCCCTCTCCCTCCATTTCCTCTCTCCTCTGTCATTGGTAGTACTGGGAAAAACTTGCTCAGCCATGCCTCCAACCTTGTCTTTTACTAGTCCCGTCTTCTTTAATTGGTTGTTTTTAGGATAAGGTGTCTCTTTCCCTCTGGTATGAACCTGGGTCACAATCTTATCATTTTTAGGCTTGGCTGGGATCACAGAAATTTGCTAACAACCCTGTCCAGTTTTCCTTCACAGAGACCTAGTATCAAGGACTTTCCTACTCAGGCTAGCCTGATACTGTAATCCTCCCAATCTCAGCCTCACTTAGCTTGTGATGACAGGCATATGGGTTGAAAAGTAGTCTCATGAACTTTTCTCCTGGGGCTGGCATCAAGTAGCTAGAATTACAGGTGTGACCCAGCTAGACTTCCTTCTTTTTTTTTTTTTTTTTAATTTTTTTTATTGTAGAGATACTATACAGAGGGTTACAGTTACATGAGTGAGGTAATGAGTACACTTCCACTTCCTCTTGAACATTGTTACCCCCTCCATTGTTTTCCCCCTACCATCCCCTCCCTCCCTCCCTTCCCCAAGGTTCTTTTTTTTTTTTTTTTTTTTGATCGTGATTAAGTGATTACTTAATTTCCGGAAATTCACAGTATTGTGGAATAATGATGCTCATTTAAAGTCACAAGTTCATTCTAACTTTCCTGGAGCAAATTGTCTATCACAGTCTGTAATATATAATGGTGCTCATATGTTATATACCATATATGTGATCAGCAGCATGGGGATATTTAGTAGTGGTTCAACCAAATGAGTGGGAGTTCTTTGTTTCTTAAGTCCTGTTAGTTTTGTCATATCACCTAACATTTTGACTTCCTTCTTTTTTAAGGGAATAGTGTACAGACTACAGTTGTCCCTTTGGTGTTTCAAAGTCTTGTTAACAGGTTTCTTAAGAAAACATTCCCAGCCGGGTGCCGGTGGCTCATGCCTGTAATCCTAGCTACTCAGGAGGCTGAGATCTGAGGATCTTGGTTCAAAGCCAGCCCGGACAGGAAAGTCCGTCAAACTTTTTTTTTTTCTTTCTTTTTTTTTTAATTGTGAAAATACTGTACAGAGGGGTTACAATTACATGGGCAAGATAATGGGGACTTTTCTTATCAAGCATTGTAGCCTCCTCCTTTGTTTCCCCTTCCCATCTCCCGCCTCCCCGTGAAACTTTTTTTTTAAATTTAATTTAAATTTATTTTTTGTGAACATACTGTACAGAGGGGTTACAATTACATGGGCAGGATAATGCATACATTTCTTATCAAGCATTGCAGCCTCCTCCTTTGTTTACCCTTCACATCCCTTCCCAGCCTCCCCCTCACCCCCCTCCCCGTGAAACTCTTATCTCCAATAAACAATCAGAAAACTGGAAGTGGCGCTGTAGCTCAAGTGGTAGAGTGCTAGCCTTGAGCTGAAGAGCTGAGGGACAGTGCTCAGGCCCAGAGTTCAAGTCCCAGCACCAACAACAACAAAAAAAGAAAACAGTCCCACTGGGCACTGGTGTCACACTTGAAATCCTAGCCACTCAGGAGGCTGAGATCTGAGGATTATGGTTAAAGCCAGCCTGGGAAGGAAAGTCTGTGAGATGCTTATCTCCAATTAACCACCAGAAACCTAGAAGTGGCGCTGTGGCTCAAGTGGTAGAATTCTCTCCTTGAGCTGAAGAGCTCAGGGACAGTGCCCAGGTCTGGAGTTCAAGCCCCACGACCAACCAAAAAAAAGAAAAAGAAAAATTCCCCCTAGCATTTGGTTTTAGCTGGACTTGTACTTTCTCTGCTTATGAGTAGTCACCATATAAGACATGGAACAAGAGTCACCTTTATCTGGAGCTGGTCATGATATTATAGTATAAGGTTGGTGAGAGAGCTGCTTCTTGACACACAGGTTAAGGTTGGTGAAAGCTGTTGGTTTTCTAAACCCTCAGTGTCAGAATCTTCACTGCAAAGGGTTGACCCAGGATTGTTGAGGATCCTAGCTGGGAAAAATTTAAATGTCTACAAGTTGAGGTAAGATGAAGGACTTGGATTGATCCCCAGCACTTAAGCAGAATGGCACCATCTGGTTTCCATCCATCAGTGGCTGGTGAGGGGGACCAGGCAAGTGTATAGTGGCCTGAGACGGAGACCCAGAAGAACATTAGGAGTTGAGTGGGGAAATTTTGCTGGTTGGCTGAGGGTTGTGGGTGGAGTAAGATGTAGAAACTGACAATGTAGCTTAGCTTTCTGCTTGCATTATGGAGTTGTCTTCCTAAGGGTTGGGCCAGGGAGCAGGTGAGCTTTTTTCTTCCATTGGAATTTGTGTTCCTACATTGTCTCAAGAGGCAGGAAGCTGATGAAAATTGTAAGTGACAGACCCAAATGGGAAGTTAAGATCTCTACTTTAGTGTAGAAGTGTTCTCTTGAGCCACAGGAATGGAAGAAGTGGTAGAACCACAAAAAGAGGAGATCTAGAGGCTTGGAATGTACTGGAAGCTAAAGAAAGAGTCTACTTTCCAAGAGAAAGCTAGAGATCAGGAGCAGAGGGCAGCAGTCAGGATGCCCTTTACATCCCTCCTCCCACTGGTGATTGGGCTTTACATCCTAGGCAAGTGCTTTACCACTGAGCCATACTCCAGTCCCTCATTTGGCCTTTGCAGGAGTAGATTTAGTCATTAGTGATTGGGAGACTGAATGGGACATGTGAATGTAGACAGGCCTCCACTAATCACAGCTACAGAGTGGAGTATGCCTACTGAGGATGGGTAAATGAACCAGGTTGTTCTTGACATGTCATAGGAAAGAAATGTCAAACCCAGGGAAGGCGCTCACGCCTATAATCACATCTACTCAGGAGGCTGAGATCCAATTAACCACCAGAAAACCAGAAGTGGTGTTGTGGCTCAAGTGGTAGAGCATTAGCCTTGAGCTGAAGATCTCTGGGACAGCGTCCAAGCTCAGAGTTCAAACCCTATAACCGACCAAAAAAAAAAGCCAGGGAAGGCCAAGTACAGATGCTCTGTTCTGCTGTAGATGAACTGCTCTGGAGAATCAAGCAAGTTTCAAGCATCCTGATCCTGGAGGATTGGGGGAATTCAGTGCCTTTCTGCTCTAATCAGACTATTTCTAGAAGATACCTGAGAACATGCTGAAAAGTTTCCTCCTAGAAGCTAGTGATGGAACCTCAAGATCAACTGGGGATCCCATAAGTCCCCTTTATTCACCCTTGTCCCTACGGTGAATGAAGGCCTTTTTCAGCATAAAAAAACTCTTGTCTTTCTGGTGATGTCCTGGAGCTTTCACAGCTTTTCTTTCTGCAGTCCTTTAGTGGATGTCTTCTTTTCCTTGTTAAAGTCCATTTTATCATACCCTTTTATTCCTTTGCTTAAGAACAAGGGCTATATTCTCTTATATTCTTTGGCAGCACTGGAGTTTAAACTTGGAGACTTGTGGAAGATGCTCTATCACTTAAACGCCACTAGTCCTTTTCACTTTACTCATTTTTCCAAATAGGGTCTCATGTTTTTGCCTTGACCAGACTGGACTGTGATCCTTCTGATATCTGCATCCCGATTAGCCAAATATACATATAAAAGTCACTGCCCAGCTCACATTTCAGTCTTCTGCCTAGCATCCACAGTTGTACTACCTACTGATCATCCTGGCATGAACCCTGGCATCTTGGGCAGTGCCATTCAAAGCCTTGCTCTGTTACCTTCTTTCTAGCACTAAATACCATCTGCCTAGGCATTTTGTAAGCTGGTAGAGGAATAAATCTCAGTGCAGATTTGAAATGATGTAGCTATTATTTTGTACACTATTACTTGGAAGAGTAAGTAGAATTGTAGTAAGTGACTTGTATTTTCCATAATGCTGTTGACCTTTGCTGCCTTCTCTGTCAATTCCCAGTAATACTCTTTTTTTGGGGGGGGGGATTGTTGTGGGGCTTGAACTCTGGGCTTGGGCGCTGTCCCTGTGCTCTTCAGCTCAAGGCGAGCGCTCTACCGCTTGAGCCACAGTGCCACTCCGGTTTACTAGTGGTTTATTGGAGATGAGAGTCTCATGGACTTTCCTGCCCAGGCTGGCTTTGAACCACAATCCTCAGATCTTAGCCTCCTGTGTAGCTAGGATTACAGGCATGAGCCACCGGCTCATGAAAAGATTAAAGTGGGTGAACTCCATCCACTTCACCCACTGTTAGCAGCTGAGTTCTGGGTTTATTCTCTTGTCAGACACTCAGCTTGTCCCAACTGGGACAGCTGGGACAAATGTTTGCACATAACTTTTCTCAACGTAGATAAACACAAGTGGTAGAGTGCTTGCTTAGGCTATTCCTTGTACCATATACATTAAAAAGTATAGGCATCATGGAAAGGATCTTTCAACACCTAAATACTTTGAGTACCAATATGTCTATTAACTAAACTTAAAACTCTAAAGTCTTTCCAGTTTTATGGTTATGTTGGCAGATCAGGCCATTTGCACTTGCCCATGACTCCACGGAGCTGGTGCATCAAGAGCATGCAGATGCCCCTTTGAGTGCTGTTAGATGGAGAGTAAGCTATAATCCTTCCAGCTAACCTTTCTCTGTATTCCCCTACTGCCTTCTCATAGTTGCTTCCTTGAGCCCTGGACAACCTGTCTGAGATTTAATCACATGGACACTCACTGTTCTGAGATTGTTCTTCTAGGAGCCCTGCTTTCTTCCTTCCAGTTGTGAATCATCCTAGTATAACAGGTCACACCAAATCATATTCTGTTTTCACTGGAGTCTGAGAGCAAGGAATGTCAGCACCATCTTATAAGTAGTCTGCTAAAAGAACTGGCTTCCTTTTTCAGGGAGCTAAGATGAGGCCTGTCAGCTTTGAGGTGACCATTTAGAATGAGGGCTTTGGTTTTAGGAATCTAAAGACTGTCCTGCTCTTGGCCTCTTTGGTCTGGCTTGACCAGTTTGCATTCTGTATCAGAGCAGCCAGGTAGAGCCATTCCCAGCACCATCACCCAGAGTTGGAAAGAATCTGGAAACTGGCACCCTAAGGACCTCTGATCTGTAAGACTGAGCAGAGTTCTCAGGGGCCCCTGGCCTTTTGCTCCTGGGAAGAGGGAGATGACTTAATATGGTCATTTCTACCTTTTAATTTTTGTCCAAGGATATTAGAGCCTCTTGAAGAATGGTGCTTTATTTAGTTAAGCTCATATGTAAAGTTTGTTTCATCAAAATGTGAGCTTGATTTTTTTGTTTATTTTGCTTTCCTGAAAAGTTCTAAGAGCAACTAAGCCTCACATGCAGGTGTGGGCTAACTTCTACCCTCAGCTTTTTCACTAGGTTATGTACTCAGTGCAATATGCCTTAGCCCTGCCCAGCCCTGTCCAGCAGCCCTTCCACTCTCATCTGTGGCTGTGGATCCCTTGAGAGGACTCTTAATTGGATCAAGTTGTGCTGCAAGTATTACACAACAGGTTTTAGAGTCTTAGCATAAAAAAGAGGGTAAGGTATCTGTTACTATTTTTATATTGATTACATGTTGGAATAATATTATGGCTATATTGGGTGGCTTACAGTATGTTATTAAACTTGATCTTACCTAGTTTTATTTTGGTTGGTTGTGGGGCTTGAACTCTGGTCCTGGGTGCTTTCCCTGAGCTCTTCCGCTGAAGGCTAGCACTTGGGCCACAGTGCCACTTCTGGTTTTCTGGTGGTTAATTGGAGATAAGAGTCTCATGGACTTTTCTGCTCAGGCTGAACCACGATCCTCATATCTCAACCTCCTTAGAGGCTAGGATTACGGGCGTGCCTGAGCCACCAGTGCCCGGCCTGGGTTTTTGTTTTTGTTTTTTTGTCAGAGCTTGAACTCTGGGTCTGACTGCTGTCTCTCCGCTCTTCAGCTCAAGGCTAGCACTCTACCACTTGACCACAGTGCCACTTCCTTTTTTTTTTTTAATTTTACTATTTTTAAACTTTTTTCTGGGGCTGGGAAGGTGGCTCAGTGGTAGAGTGCTTGCCTTGAATGCATGAAGCCCTGGGTTTGATTCCTTAGCACCACATAAGCAAAAAGAAAAAAGCCGGAAGTGGCGCTGTATCTCAGGTGGTAGAGCGCTAGCCTTGAGCTGAAGAGCTGAGGGACAGTGCCCAGGCCCAGAGTTTAGGCCCCACAACCGGACCCAAAAAAAACCAAAAACTTTTTTTCTTAGTGTACATTAGTTGTGCAAGGGAGAGTGTCATTATGACAATTCCATATATTATAAATGTATGCCCTTAGTCTAACTTCTATCACTCTCCTTACCCTTCTCCCCTCTTCTTAAAACAATTTAATCAAGTCTCATTATTTTATTTTCATACATGTGAACAAACTACTTTAACCATATTCATCCATATTCATTTGCTCCCTTGTTAGCCCAACTCCCTCATGCTTGTGCCCACTGCTCACAGCAGAGCCTGTTCTATTTTCCTGACATTCAGTTTTTAATGTGTTATTAATTATACCAAGGAGTTTCACCATAGTATTTCAGGCATACATATATCGTGTTTTGCTCAGAATAACCACCTCTTGCTTTCTCTTTCCCCATCCTCATTGATCAACAGCCTTCATTTAGATGCTTTGTCTTCATGCATAGTTGTAGTCTGTCTCGGAATCAGTTTCCCTCTTTCTCTCTTCCCTACCTCCTAAACAGGTCATGATTTTCTTTTTGTTTGGAGCTATATAATGTTTCATTATATATGTTTGTTTATATGTATACACATCACATCTTTATCCATTCATCTGTTGTTGGGCACTTAAGCTGATTTTACCATTTGGCTATTGTGTACAGGGCATACAGATATCATTCATATGCTGATTTATTCTCCTTCATATATTTGCCCAGTAATAGATGGTAGGGTCATAAGGAAGATCTATTTTTAGCTTTTTTTTTTTGCTGGTACCCAAGTTTGAACTCAGGTTCAGGTTCTCGCTTGGCTTTTTCTGCTCATGGCTAGCTCTCTACTGCTTAAACCATGTCTCTAGTCCTGGTTAACTGTAGCTAGAACCTCAGGGACTTTTCTGCTAGTTTTCAGCCTGAATTCTCAGATCTCAACCTCTTGGATAGCTAGGTTTATAGGCATGAGCCACTGGCACCCAGCTATTTTTAATTTCTTGAGAAACCTTTGTACTGATTACCATAATGGTTGTACTAGTTTACATTCTCACTAGTAGCAAAGAGGGTTCCTTTTTCCCTTGTGTTACTCTCAGTATTTGTTGTTTATTTTCTTGATGATTGCCATGCTGTTTTCTTTTTCTATTAATTTGTTTGCTGTTGGGGTTTTTCTTTTTTTGTTGGTTGTGGGGCTTGAACTCTAGACCTGGGCATTGTCCCTGAGCTCTTCAGCTCAAGGCAAGTGCTCTACCACTTTGAGCCACAGAACCACTTCCATTGTTGTGGGTTTTTTGTTGTTGTTGTTGTTGTTTTGTTTTTTGGTACTGTGGTTTAAACTCTGGGCCTGGATATTATCCCTGAGCCTGTTTGTACTCAACACTAGTGCTATACCACTTGAGCCACAGCACCACTTTCGGCTTTTTCTTTTCTTTTCTTTTTTTTTTTTCAAGTCAAGCAGGAACTTGTTTATTATCTTACAGCAAGCATTTTTTAATTTTTATTTTTATTCACTTTCGGCTTTTTCTGAGTAGTTTAGTGGCAACTAAAAGTCTCACAGACTTTCCTGCCCCGGCTGGCTTTGAATCTTGATCCTCAGATCTCATCCTCCTGAGTAGGTAGGTATGAGCCACCAGTTCCCAGCTGGTGATTGCCATTCTCACTGGGGTAAAATAGAATCTTAGTGTAGTTTTGATTTGTATTTCCTTTATAGCTAAGGGTGTTGAACCTTTCTCCATGTATCCATTCATTTGTGTTTCTTTTTTGGAAAACTGTCGTCAGTTATTTGTTCTTTTGCTATTTTTTGAACACTTTATATATTCTGGATATTGTTATTATTATATACTCTGCATATCCTTTATTTGTTGAATAACTAGCTGGCCAAGACTTTATTCTGTGGATTGTCTCTTGGTTTTGGTAATTGTTTTGCTGTGCAGAAACTTTTTAATTTGATGTAATTCCATTTATCAATTCTAGTTCTTGATTTCTGGACAGTTGGAATCTTATTCAGCAAATAATTATCTGTGCCTGTAACCTCCAGGTTTTTCTGTTTTCCAGTAGTAGATTAAAGTTTCAGGTTTACTTTGAGGTTTTAGATCCATTTGGAGTTGAATTTTGAACAGGGGTCAAGTTTCAGTCTCCTGCAAATGGATAACCAATTTTCAAAGCACCATTTGTTGAAGAGGCTGTCTTTTCCTCAGGGTATAATATGGCTCCTCTGTTGAAAATTAGATGACTGTAGTTGTATGGTTTTATTCCTGGGCTGTCTGTTCTGTTCCATTAGTCTTTGGGTCTGTTTTTGTGCTGGTAGCAAACTTGTTTTTGTTACTATTGCCCTTTAGTATATTGAGATCCGATATCTCCAAAGCTGCTCTTCTTACTCAGAACTATTTTCATTCTTTTGGTGCTTTTTATGTCTCCATATGAATTTTTAAATTGATTTTTCTATTTCTGTGAGATGACATTGGGACTTGGATGGGTATTGCTTTGAATGTGTAGATTGCTGTAGCAGGATGGCTATTTTTATGATATTGATTCTGCCTATTCTTCTTTTATGGGGGGGTCCGGTCATGGGGTCAGAACTCTGGGCCTGGGCGCTGTCCCTCAGCTCTTCAGCTCAAGGCTAGCGTTCTACCACTTGAGACACAGTGCCACTTCCGGCTTTTTTTCTTTTTGCTTATATAGTGCTGAGGAATCGAACCCAGGGCCTCTGGCATGCAAGGCAAGCGCTCTACCACTGAGCCAACTTCCCAGCCCCTGATTCTGCCTATTCTGTGAACATAGGAAAGGAAGTCTTAACCATTTCTGGTCACTTTCTTCAAGGATTTATAGTCTTCTACTCCCTTGGTTAAGTGAATACTTAAATATTTTGTAGAAAAAAACTATTGTTTTTTGAGTACTGATTTTATATTCTGCTATGTTTCCAAAGTTGTTGTATCAGACCTAGAAATTTTCTGGTGGAGTCTGTAGGCTCTGTTATATATAGGGTTTTATTATCGGCAAATAGAGCTAATTTGACTTTCTCCTTCCTTAATCCTTTTTATTTCTTTCTCTTGTCTTACTGTCTTGGCTAGGAATTCTAGTACCATATGAATAAGAGGGGAAGAGGGCCACCCTTGGCACCAAGGCTGTTTCCAAACTTTGGAGGAAAATTTTCTCTAATAAGATATTGGCTTAAATTTGTCATGTATAGCTTTTTAAAATTTCAAGTACATTCCTTCTCTATTCTTAGTATTAGTTTCTTCATTGGATTCTTTTTGGGTGTGTGTGCTGGTCTTTGAACTTGGGGCCTGGGCATTGTCCCTGAGCTGTTTTTTGGGGTTTTTTTGCCAGTCCTGGGGCTTGAACTCAGGGCCTTTGTACTGTCCTTGAACTTCTTTTGCTCAAGGTTAGTGCCCTACTACTTGAGCCACAGCACCACTTCTGGCATTTTCTGTTTATGTGGTACTGAGGAATTGAGCCCAGGGCTTCAAGCATGGTAGACAAGCACTCTACCACTAAGCCACATTCCCGGCCTCCCTGAGCTTTTTTGCTCAAGGTTATCACTCTACCACTTGAGCCACAGCTCCACTTCTGGCTTTTTTGGTGGTTAATTGGAGATAAGAGTCTCATGTACTTTCCTGCCTGGGCTGGCTTTGAACAACAATCCTCAGATCTCAGTCTATGAGTAGGTAGGATTCCAGGAATGAGTCACCTGTACTGGGTCATCAGAGCTTTATAATTTAAAAAAAAAAAAAAAAAGTTGAATTTTGTAAAAGGATTTTTTTTTTTGGGGGGGGGGTTCTGGTCATGGGGCCTGGGCACTGTCCCTCAGCTCTTCAGCTCAAGGCTTGCGCTCTACCACTTTGAGCCACTTCCGGCTTTTTTCTTTTTGCTTATGTGGTGCTGAGGAATTGAACCTAGGGCTTCATGCATGCAAGGCAAGCGCTCTACCACTGAGCCACCTTCCCAGCCCTAAAAGGATTTTTTTTTTTGGGTCCGGTCGTGGGGCCTGGACTCTGGGCCTGGGCGCTGTCCCTCAGCTCTTCAGCTCAAGGCTAGTGCTCTACCACTTGAGCCACAGTGCCACTTCTGGCTTTTTGCTTATGTGGTGCTGAGGAATCGAACCCAGGGCCTCATGCATGCAAGGCAAGCACTCTACCACTGGGCCACCTTCCCAGCCCCTAAAAGGATTTTTTTTATATCAATGAGGTAATTATATGATTTTTGTTCTTAATCCTTATATGATGTACTATTTTTATTGATTTACATATGCTAAATTATCCTCACATCCGTGGGATGACACTGACTTGATCATGATGGGTGATACTTTTAATATGTTGTTGAATTCTATTTGCAAGAATTTTATTAAGAATTTTTGCCCTATGTTGGTCATTGGTGGCATAAGCCTATAATCCTAGCTACTGAGGATGCTGAGATCTGAGGATTGTGGTCAAAGAAAGCTCAGGTAAGAAAGTTCATGATACTCTTATCTCAATTAACTGCCAAAAAAGCTAGAAGTAGAGCTTTGGCTCAAGTAGTAGAAGTGCTTAGGGAAAGCACGCAGGCTCTCAGTTCAAGCCCCAGGACCAGTGCACGCACACAGACACAGAAGTTTTGCGTCAATATTTATCAAAGAATTTTTTTTTGCTGTTGTTGGGTGTTTATGGTTTTGGAATGAGTGTAATACTTGCTCATAGCATGAGTTCAGTGGTGTTCTTTCCTTTTCTATTTAATGAAAGAGTTTGGCGTATTAGTGTTCTATTTATTTATTTATTTATTTATTTATTTATTTATTTATTTATTTAATTTATTTTGCCAGTAGTGAGGCCTGAACTCTGCCTGGGTGCTGATCCTGAGCTCTTCAGCTCAAAGCTAGTGCTCTACCATTTGAACCACAGCACCACTTCTGGCTTTTTCTTTCCTGCTTATGTGGTGCTGAGGAATAGAACCCAGGGCCTCATGCATGCTAGGCAGGCACTCTACCACTGAGCCACCTTCCCAGCCCCTAGTGTTCTTTTTTAAAGATGTGATAGAATGGCAGTGAATCCATCTTGTCTTCTTTGTTAGAAGACTATTATTGCTTCAATGTCATTGCTTGTTATAAGTGGTTCATATCCTCTTGGTTCAGTTTTGATACATCAACTGTATCTAGAAAATGTATCTATTTCTTCTATATTTTTCAATTTATTTGATTTAGGTTTTCTAAGTATTGTCTCTGTAAGCATTATGCCCACCTTTGGTCCTCAGCTCCACCCAGACCTGAGCTCCTCCCTGCCCTGGAGTTCCCGCCATACAGCTGACCCCTCCCTCTCTCTGCCCAGACCCACCTGAACTCCCATCTATCTCACTTTTGACCCATCAGACCCTGCTGCTACCTAGATAGTGGAGGCTGCCATGTGGTCTCTCTTGGGGCAAACATGGCTCCTCTAATAAACCTTGTGTCTGCCTGCTTTTGTGTAGTCCCCTGGGATGGATGTGACAGATCCTTTCAGCCTCATGATGCTTTGGATATCTTTGATACTTGTTGTTCCCTGTTTCTAATTTTATTAATTTGAGTCTTTTGATTCTTAGCTATTCAGGAGATTTAAAATTACATGTGTAGCTTGCCTTCTGTTTCTTTCAATAAATGTAAATTCTATGAATAAAGACACTTATTTTGAGTAAATTCCTCAAGATTCCTCAGAACTCTGAGACCTGGGCTTTTTTCAAGATTACATGTCCTCACTAAATGAACCAAATAGTAAGCTAACAAGTTAACATGAGAAAGAAAAAAAGAGCAAGGGGTAAGTTCCCACCTCCAACTCCTTGTCCCTTCACAGTTTGAATTCCAGAGTGACCTAGTTTTACATATCTCCATTCCCTAGACAACTCCTAGAGGACAGCCTTAAGAATTAGGTCATGGTGATACATGCCTATAATCCTAGCACTCCAGGGCTGAGGCAGGAAGACAGTGAATGTGGCTCCACATTGAGGACCTGTCTCAAAAAAAGAAAAGGCTGCTGCGTTATAATTCTGCCTCCTCAGAGGTAGCTCCAGAGGACTGAGGTTCAAGGCCCCACCTGACAGAAAAGACCTTGAGACTCCATCTTCAAGTTGGTAGAGTGCTACCTAGCAACCACAGGCCCTGAATCAAACCCAGAGATCTAACAGGATGGCCAGTTGCCCCCTAGCTCTTTAGATTGTCTCAGGGGAGTCTATAAGCTATGGTTTGGAGTTATATAGACCTGAGGTTAAATCCTAGCTCTGCTGCGCTCAAGAAAACCTCTGAGGTTTCCCTTAGTATATTGAAAGTCATAAGAACATAGAGAAAAAGTGACTTAGTACCCAGCACAAATGTTAACTTCTGCTGTTGTGGTGAGTTTGCATCAGGGTTGATTAAGAAACATGGAAGCCCTGCAGGCTATAAATGAGTGTCTCCTTCCATACAGGAAAGTCACATCTGGCCATTGTGCAGAAGGTGAACAATGAGGGTGAAGGCGACCCCTTCTATGAGGTCCTGGGCCTGGTCACTTTGGAGGATGTCATTGAGGAGATCATCAAGTCTGAAATCCTGGACGAGTCTGAAGACTACCGTGAGTTTTTACTCCCAGTTATTTTCTGGCTCAACTAGTTCTTCCAGTGTCCTGATACAGTGTCCTGTGTACTAGAGGCTAGTGGATCTCAGTACCACTAGAAACTGTCTGGCTCCCTAGCCTGGCCCCATTCATCTTGTATCTTATCTTCATGGACCAATACTGTTCCCTTGTAGCAGAGTACTTGCACCTCCGTGCAAATCATGGCATCCCATCATGTAATTCACGTATATGCTTGCAGCTTCCATTCAGTCAGTGAAGCCACTTTTTTTTGTTGTTGTTGTTGTCAGTCATGGCCTGGGTGCTGTCTCTCAGCCCTTCAGCTCAAGATGAATGCTCTACCACTTGAGCCACAGCACCACTTACAATTTTCTGGTGGTTTATTGGAGATAAGAGTCTCATGGACTTTCTTGCCTGGGCTGGCTTTGAACTGTGATTCTAGATCTCAGCCTCCTGAGTAGCGAGGATTACAGGCATGAGCCACCAGTGTCCAGCTCCAGCAGAACTTTCTATGTAGGGAAGTAGCTCAGGGGTCAGCTTAAACTTTCCATATAGGGTTACACTTAGAAGCTAGAGGCTTAGAGGCAAGTGAATCAAACCTTTTAGGGGAAATTGAAGGCCAGCATTCTGTGGCAAAAGCTCTTCTAACACTAAACAGCATGACATCTACAGTCCAGTGAATGGTCTCCCTTCTAGGCTTTTCAGAGCTGGGTGGAAAGCCCCCTCCACCCAGCAAAGCACCAGGATGACTGTAAAAACAAGGCATATTGCTTAGACCCAGTCTCCTTATTTCATTCATCTCCAAGAAAATACTCTGTCCTTCATTGTTCTGTCCTGTTCTTCTTTCTTGGTGTTTTTTTCCTAGGTCAGCACAGTGGCTAAGGTTCAAAAACAGATGCTGGGCTGGGAAGGTGGCTGAGTGGTAGAGTGCTTGACTTGCATGCCTGAGGCCCTGGGTCCCATTCCTCAGCACCACATAATCAGAAAAAGCTGCAAGTGGCGCTGTGGCTCAAGTGGTAGAGCGCTAGCCTTGAGCTGAAGAGCTCAGGGACAGGGCCCAGGCGCAGAGTTCAGGCCCCACGATCAACAAAAAACAACAAAAAAAAACAGCTGCTGCCATTTGTTATTGGTGATCCTCAATAACATATTTTCCAGTGGGGGAGAAGGCCTACTATTGTATACAAACTGCTTTATTCATAACATTATTGTCTCCAGGAGAATTGGGCCATGGAAGGGAGCTGTACTTCCTTGGTGCATATTTGGAATGTGGGTCAAGCACCCTTGGGGTATGTGTAGTCCTGTGTGGAGAATGACTACCAGGTCAGGTACCTTAGAGGGAGCAGGGCTAAGATGTGTCCATGGGACTCTGTTTTTGTCTTCTCATAGGTTCCCCAGGCCCTAGTAGAAGGACAAAGGGAACAGGGTGTCTTGGTTTGGTTGTGTTCATTGGACCAATTGCTGATGCCTATATGTGCCTTCTTCTCACTAATGCAGGAGCTGATACAATGAGGAAGAAGTCTGTTCCCCTGAGTGCCCCGCTAAAGCGGAAGGAGGAATTCTCCTTGTTCAAGGTGTCTGATGATGAATATAAAGTAAAAATCTCACCCCAGCTGCTCCTAGCCACCCAACGCTTCCTTTCCAGAGGTGAGGGAAAGAGTGGTCCTTATCAATTCTCTCACAGTCCAGTGGCAGACACTAATTCTGGCTCCCTGTCATGGTGTGCAGAAGCTCAGAAGAGAGCATTTCTGCTTCCCTGTGCAGCTGAGGTGTGGCACACATGGGCAAAAACAGTGCTGGGCTGGTGCTCCCTGAGGTGTTGTGTGGCTGGGGAGCCTTAGCTGGCCTGGGTGTATGCTCTGCCCAGCTGTTTTGTGAATGTAACAGCTTAGAGGCTTGCTAAGGAGAGCATAGAAGGTGACAGGCCACTTGGGCCCTAGTGGACACTGTCCCTTTCTCCCATTATGGGGCAGAGGTGGATGTGTTCAGCCCACTGAGAATCTCCGAAAAGGTCTTGCTGCACTTGCTGAAGCATCCCAGTGTGAACCAGGAGGTGAAGTTTGATGAGAGCAACCGCCTGGCTGCACATCATTACCTGTACCAGCGTAGCCAGCCAGTGGACTACTTCATTCTCATCCTGCAGGTAAGCCTCCCCCATCCTCAGAAACGCAGGGAGAGTCCTTGAGGAGTGGTAGGGAGAGAGGGACATCCAGTTACCCACCCCTGAATAATTAAGGGCAATAGTTTATCCCTGTACTCCCTTCTAATGGGAAAGATAATCTGCCTACCTCTTTTGTCTCCTCCTCTTCCCCACTCCCTCAGGGCAGGGTTGAGGTGGAGATTGGAAAGGAGGGCCTGAAGTTTGAAAATGGGGCCTTCACCTACTATGGAGTGTCTGCCTTGACAGCACCATCCTCAGGTGAGCTATGTCCCCTGTACCTTAGGGCTGGTGTCATGGTCTGCAGATTCTCCCTCCCTGCCCTCCTTGGTGGCTCTCTAGCTTCCCTGAGAGCCCATTGCTCCCACACCAATGTTCATTGTCTCTGTGCTACATAGAGGGCACCGCAACATTTCTTCCTTCTTCATCTTCATGACCCACCCCATTCCTGGAAACCTTCATCAGATGTGTCCTCTACTCTTTCCTAAGTCTCCACCTATCCCTACAAGGGTGATTTTGTGGATAGTTCTTAGAAACCGTTCAGTTGAAACATCACTGATTATTCCTTCTCTTAGTTCACCAGTCCCCAGTCTCCTCGCGACAGCCTACTCGCCATGACCAGCAGCCCGAGCCATTAGAGAGCAGTATCCGTTCCTCAGCATACTGTCCTGACTATACTGTGCGGGCCCTCTCTGACTTGCAGCTCATTAAGGTAACTACTTGGACTGCTCATTGTTGTTAGCTTTAATTAGTTTGCTGTCTCCAGGGGGCTAGTCTAGCTGGTTACAGTGTATATATGCAGAGTAAACTGAATGACTCTCCCAAGATTATACCTGTTCTTTTTCCTAAATGATGAGGCTCTGCTCTGTGGATGGCTATGGACCATCCATGTGGGTCTGCCTCCAGGCCTCAAATATGATCTCCATTGGAACTTGTGGAATATTAATATCATCAATTAGTTGACCAAAGGGGTTTTGCTCTGATATGTTCTGTTTTAACATGCATATAGTACCTTAATCATACTCAGATGCTCTGTGGAGATCTCAAGAACACTTGGCTTGTGCCAGGCACAAGTGGCTCATACCTCTAATGCTAGCTACTCAGGAAACAGAGATCAGGATTGAAATTTAAGGCAAGTCTATCAAAAAGTTCATAAGATCCCATCCCAGTCAATAATAGCTAGGCATTTTGGTGCATACCTAATATCCCAGCTATACGGGAAGCTGATGGGGAAGATCAAGATTTCAAGTCAGCCCTGGCAGAAGAGTTCTTAAGACCCCAACAGAAAAAGTTAGGCATGGTGGCACATACCTGTCAGACTCCCAGCTAGAACATAACTAGGAAGATAGTTGTCCAGGGTGGCCTGGCCAAAAGAGCAAACCATATCTCAAAGCCAGAGCAAAAAGGGCTAAAGGTGTGGCCCAAGCAAGTACTAGGCATAGCAAAGCATAAGGCCCTGAGATCAAAACTCAGGACAAAAAAGACCCAGTATAGTAAAAAACAAAAAAGCACTTGGGGAAGTGGAGCTGTAGTTCAAGTGGTAGAGCACCTGCCTTGATCTGAAGAGCTCAGGGACAGCTCAGGCCCAGAGTTCAAGCCCTATGACTGACAAAGAGAAAAAGGAAAGAAAAGAAAGCACTTGGTTCCAGGGCTTTCTCTGCACTTCACTAGCTTAAAGTTCTTCCTTTGTCCTTGTGCTGCCTGTCTAGTGAAGGTCAGAAGTGAGCCCTTGTTTATGCCTTACTAGCAGCATCTACTTCACATACTGTGCTTGCTGGGTAACACCTGCCTTCTAGGTTACACGACTGCAGTACCTCAATGCACTCCTGGCTACCCGAGCACAGAGCTTGCCGCCGTCCCCTGAGAATTCTGACCTGCATGCCATCCCAGGCAGTCAGACCAGGCTCCTTGGTGACAAATCTGCTGCAGCAGGTAAGCACCCCATGTGGCACATCTTGCAGTGTTGGCACACAGAGGGCAAGTGAAATTGCTTTTTCTCAGTGCTTATACAGAGACGTGCTCACTGTTCTCCCCTGCCTTGTATTCTGCTGCCTCCATTTCTCTTCCCATTCTTTGCCTTCTGGCTGCCTGAGTAGTTTGGATGACACCAAGCTATAGACCAACTGGCACTCAAAATAGATCATATTAAGGCAGTATTTTCTCCCGAGGGCCTCTTAGAATTGGCTTAGGGTAGTTGATAATAGGAAATAGCAAGTTCAGACATTCTTCTGGCCATTAAAGTTATGTCACTTGGACAATGAAGTTTTTCTTTGTTAGTTTGGCTCAGAATAGCATTTGCCCAGGAGTTGGGGCAGCACATGCCATTGGTAAAGGACCATTTCATCTGGATCCACGGTGTATAGAAAGGGCATAGGCACCTGGGGCTGACCCGTGAAGTCAGGTTAGTGGGATCAGGGTGGTGGAAAGCCCAGGCTCCTGTTGTTGTGTTTCATAGTGGTTTAGTCCTAGTGTTGAGTTGGAAATTGCCAGGCTGGGGTTTCTGGAAAAGCTGTGGGAGGCGTGTAAGCTGCTTCCTCACCCCACCATGCTAACATGACATAAATGGGCTTTGACTGAGCATTTACTCGGTGGATACCATACTAAGAACCATCTCTGTATGTACTCGAGAACTTTGCACTGTGCAAAGGTGGGAGTTGTTGAACTATCTTACAGATGAGGAATGGAAGTCAAAGGGCGGGCCTAGGCCTGGACAGCCTCTCTGAGACTTCCCTATGTGATCACTTAGATCACCTATGGTTGAGAACACAAATATGTGTTTATAGTAGGAACCAGTTTTCTGGATTCTGAGGTAGCATGCAGGTGCAAGGCAGAGACTTATACTGTGAGCCACTGTGATGGATGGTTAGTCCCTATGGGCTCCAGCTCTGAGTGTTGAGAAAAGGGGACAATAGTTGAGAGCCCTGTTGCTTTCTTTCTTTTTTTTTTTTTCTTTTTTTGTCGGTTGTGGGGCTTGAACTCTGGGCCTGAGTGCTGTCCCTCAGCTCTTCAGCTCAAGGAGAGCTCTCTACCACTTGAGCCACAGTGCACTTCTGGTTTCCTGAGTGGTTTATTGGAGATAAGAGTCTCACGGATTTCCCTGCCTAGGCTTTAAACTTCGATCCTCAGATCTCAGCCTCCTGAGTAGCTAGGATTACAGGCGTGAGCCATTGGCATTCAGCTAGGACCTTCTTTCTTTCTTTCTTTCTTTTTTTATTGTGAAAATACTGTATAGAGAGGTTACAATTACATGGGCAAGATAATGAGTACATTTCTTATCAAGCATTGTAGCCTCCTCCTTTGTTTTCCCTTCCCATCCCTTCCCCCCTTTCCCCCCCACTACCCAATCCTCCCCCCCCCCCCCAACAAAGTTGTAAAGTTTGTTTTCGACATAGCGACTTGTACATCTCATAGGGCCTTATTTCTTAAGTGCTGGCTCTGAGTATACTTTCTAAAGGACTGTCTACTTAGATGAGCTGAACCTCTTAGGGTTGGTATTATAAGGAGCTCCTGATTCAGAATTTCACATCAGCATGTTTTCCTTGCCAAATTTTTTTTCCAAATATAAGCCATTTGGCTTTATTTTTCTTACACTGGAGCCTTTTCTGGCTCTATTTGCTACTCATAGTATATATTTTGTTCACGGTACAGACCTAATTTGGTGCCTCTTTTGTCACATGTCCAGAAATTCCATTATTTTGATTTTTTACTGCTGTTGTACTCGAAATTGAATCCGGAATCATTTTTGTATTATAGGGCTTCGTAGTTAGGTAATTCTAGGTAAGTGCACTACCACTTGATCCATACCCCTAGTCAGAACCCAAACTACTTAGGCAAATACTGTACCACTAAACTATACCCCTAGTTCATGGAGATTTTTTTTTTTTTTTGGGGGGTCCGGTTGTGGGGCCTGGACTCTGGGCCTGGGCACTGTCCCTCAGCTCTTCAGCTCAAGGCTAGCGCTCTACCACTTGAGCCACAGCACCACTTCCGGCTTTTTTCTTTTTGCTTATGTGGTGCTGAGGAATCGAACCCAGGGCCTCATGCATGCAAGGCAAGCACTCTACCACTGAGCCACCTTCCCAGCCCGGAGATTTTTTTTTTAAAAAACTTCTTAGTGCCAGGTGC
Organism: Dipodomys merriami; assembly: GCF_024711535.1. Taxonomy (NCBI): domain Eukaryota; kingdom Metazoa; phylum Chordata; class Mammalia; order Rodentia; family Heteromyidae; genus Dipodomys; species Dipodomys merriami. The sequence goes on along the minus strand of NW_027206513.1, from coordinate 2,051 downwards.
CAGTGACTCAAACCTATCCTCCTTAGGAGGCTGAGATCTGAGAATTGAGGATTGGAGCCAGCATGAGCAGACAGTTCCTTGGGATCCTTATCTCTAGCAAAAAGCTGGAAATAGGGCTGGGAAGGTGGTTAGCAGTTGAGTGCTTACCTAGCATGCACGAAGCCCTGGGTTCAATTCCTCAGTATCACATACACAGAAAAGGCTGGAAGTGGTGCTGTGGCTCAAGTGGTAGAGCCCTAGCCTTGAGCAAAAGGAGCTCAGGGGCAGTGCCCAGGCCCTGTGAGTCCCAGAACTGGCAAAAAAAAAAAAAAAAAGCTGGAAGTGGAGTCATGGCTTAAGTAGCAGAGTACAGCTGTGAGTAGAAAAAGCTGAGCAGCCGGGCGCTGGTGGCTCACGCCTGTAATCCTAGCTACTCAGGAGGCTGAGATCTGAGGATCGCGGTTCAAAGCCAGCCCGGGCAGGAGAGACCGTGAGACTCCTATCTCCAATAAACCACCAGAAAACCGGAAGTGGCGCTGTAGCTCAAGTGGTAGAGCACTCGCCTTGAGCTGAAGAGCTGAAGGACAGCGCCCAGGCCCAGAGTTCAAGCCCCACGACCGACAAAAAAAAAAAAAAGAAAAAAAAAGCTGAGCAAAAGCACAAGGCCTTGAGGTCAAGCCCCACTACTGGCATTTAAAAAAAAATCTCTTGGGCAAGGCCCCAGTGGGTCATGCCTGTAATCCTTGCTACTTAGGAGGTTGAGATCTGAGGATCACAGTTCAAAGCTAGCCTGGGCAGGAAGTCTGTAAGACTCTTATCTCCAATCAACCACCTGAAAACCGGAAGTGGCCCTGTAGCTCAGAGTGCTAGCCTTGAGCAAAAGAGCTCAGGGATGGATGGTGTCCAGGCTCTTGAGTTGAAGCCCCACAACTGACCCCCCCCCCCCCAAAAAAAAATCCCTTGGCTTTAAGCTACTCAATGGGCTGTTGTGTAAGAGAGTATGAGTGATGTAAAATGGCTTTGTGGGTTATTTTCTCTTTGTGATGAATTAACCACTATTCTGTCAACATAATGATGTTGGTTATTTTTACCTGTTGATTATTTTCAATAATACATTTGTTCCTAGTGAGGCTTGCCTGTTACCTTTTTGTTCATTGCCTGAACTCTCAAGGGTCTTCTGTGTTTAGCTCTGTTAGTTTGGCATTTCACTTCCCTGAAGAGCTTAGTGTCATTGCCTACATGGAGGTTTGGGTGGGGCATTGTTCATGGTTTAGGTAACAACATTCCCTGGAAACTTGAGTATTAGATCTCCAGTAGACAAGTATCTTTATTGAAATACTTGGAAGAAACAATCCTCTAAAATTCCCTGCAACAAGCTGGCAGAATGTGGTTCAAGGGCCAGATCTGGCTGGCTGTATTCTTTTAAATAAATATTTCACTGGAACCCATTTATTTATGGATTGCATGTGGCTGCCTCTAAGTGGCAACAGCAGACTTGCATAGTTGTGACATAGCCCAAATTACATGAAAAGTCTAAAATACTTTTACTGAAGGTTTTCTGATGACTGACCTCGCATTCAGATTCTGAATAAGTCCTCCATGTGGCCTGTTTTCCACACCACTGAGCTTGGTGACTTCCCTCTGTGAGCTTGCACAGCAGCCTTGGGTACCTGTGTGGTGCATGGTCCTCTCCAGCCTTCCCCTGTGGTGTTGCAGAACTGGAGGCTGGCCATTGCTCAATAGCTTGTCTATTCTCTCTCTGTCTCTCTCTGCTCTCTTTAGCCTTCCCAGTAGACCTTTCCCTCTTTGGCACATTTGGAAACTGCAGTTGATAACTGACTGTGGACTAGTGAGCAATTTTTTGTTTTAAGAAAACACCAAGGTAAACATCTCCTTTGTTTTCTCTTTGCTTTGCTTCCCCACCCTTAGGCTGCTGCTGGGCAATATAGACAGCTAGCTCCCCAGGCAGGGAGGCACTTCTGGGGTGGGCTGTGTGTGGGAGAGGTAGAGTTGCATTTCACCATCTGGAAAACATACAGGAGACCCACAAGCTACAGGAAGTTTTCTAGGAC